>NC_058083.1:535296918-535596918 GCF_014858855.1 Bufo gargarizans | reverse complement strand
CGGACACATCGTCATCATCAACCGCTTCACTTGTATCTGACAACTCAGCAAAGGAAGCAGCAGCGGGTACAACATCATCATCATCATCACACCGTACGTCCATCTGTGTAATGCTGCCTGACTGAGACATATCCATGTTATCTACATCCTCTGGCAATAATGGTTGCGCATCACTAATTTCTTCCAACTGATGTGTAAATAACTCCTCTGACAGATCAAGTGAAGCAGCTATGGTGCTAGTGTTGGTGGTAGTGGCGGACGGGCGAGTGGTAACTTGAGAGGTGCCCGAAGCTGAGTTGGAGGAGGATGGTGCGTCAAGGTTCCGAGCGGAAGCTCTAGGAGATTGGGTGTCCTGTGTAAGCCAGTCAACTATGTCCTCAGAATTTTTCGAGTTCAGGGTACGTGGCCTCTGAACACTGGGCATTATTCTAGGGCCAAAGAAAATCACAGCACCACGACCACGACGGCCCCTGCTGGGTGGCCTGCCTCTGCCTGTCTTTTTTTTTTAGATTAGTGGTACTATGCATGCAAGGTACTGTGCCACCCTATATGAGTGGTGGGCAGTGGGCACAGTCCAGTCAGTGGGCCTGACACTCACTGGTAGCCAACTTCAATTATATTACAGAGAAAAAATTAAATGACTTTTTTATCTGCAAGGTACTGTCAAGGCTGAGGATGGGTAAAACCCTCAGCCGTGTGATGACAGAAGATGGTAGTCACGACTCGGCCAGGAAGACAGAATTAGGGAGCAGGTCACCTCCTAAAGCTTCCCTAATCTGACCCTAACTCCTAGCAACATGAGCCGACCTTGAAGGTAGGAGGACTCATGCTCCGGAACCTCGGGTCCCTACTAACCCTCCGCAGGTCCCTAAGCTAGGAGCTGGGTAGACTACCTGTTCCTCCTGGACATGGAGAAACAGGCGTCTAAAGTGGCCAAGCTATAAAGAAAGGGGAACAGAAACAGTCATATGGCAATGGCAGGTAAGTGCAACTAGTACTACACCTACCTGCCACAGACACAGAGCCTGAAACCCAAGTATAAGTGCTGCTGTCCACAACAACACAAGAGACAGAGCACACACACCACACAGGAAGTCAGGAAACCATACGCTGCAATAAATAAGCATGACACACAAACACGTCCTCATAACATCGTGTATCACAATTTATGACCACAAGGGTGGCCCTCACTGGCAGATGGTATATGGGACCAAGAGAGTGCCTCCAGCTTACTGCAAGGCTGGAGTACCCCTCAGACATCAGGTCTTAACTGAGGCTTTATAGCCCATGTAGTCACACCCACAATCAGACACACCTAGTGCACACACACTAGGAAGGAAGTTAACCCTTCCAACACCAGGGAAGGGAAGACAGCAACTAAAAGGGAAATACACACAATAAACCCCGTGCACACCAGACAAGGAAAGTGCACACATAAACACACGTTGCCAAAGACCACGGCATGCATGGACAGCGAGCCGCCCAGCAACCAGCTCAGGCTGCTCCACTGCCCAACAACCACAAGTTGCCAGCGGCAACCACACGTGAGGCGAGATACTAGCCCTCACCTGTGATTGACAAGAATACCAGACCGCGGGCAAATGCATGCGGGTCCCAAGGAGTCACGACCATGACCATTGTCGTGACACTCCCACCCCTCAAAGCCCCCCCACCAAAAAAAAAAAGGAAACTGGTGCAGGACCAAACAAAGGGATAGGAGAAGGGGAATCAGTGTCCTAATATGCGCGTCTCCCCAGGACTGCTGCCGGCCCCTGGAGCAACACACAGGGACCAGGAGCCGACTGCCAGGCTCCGGAACAACACACAGGAACCGGAGACCAGCCAAGAAACAGCCCGGGGAGAGCGCACTGACACTGCGTCCACTCTCCACTCACGTCCCCACTCTAGTCGCTGCCAGCAGACACTCCTAACCAGCACACAGCCGGACCACTAACGGAAAGCTGCCAGCAGACGACCCGACTAGTGATGAGCGGGAGGTGCCATATTCGATTTCGTGATATTTCGCGAATATTCGAATGAATATTAGTGTTATATTCGGCGAAATCGAATATTCGTAATTATTCCAATAATCGCGAATAATATGCGATTAATTTTTCGCGTTTTGCGATTATTTATCTTAATAGTATAAGGCAACGTTCCTATGCTAATTGACTATGGCTAGGCTAATGTGTATTTTACGAAATTTCGTAATATTGCTCTAACTTCGTCTCTTAGAATATTACGAATATTCTAAAAGACGAAGTTAGAGCAATATTACGAAATTTCGTAAAATACACATATAGATTGTAATTTAGCTAATATGGTGCTATAATCCCTTTTTTTTCCTCAAATTTTTTTTGCCTCTTCTGAACTTAAGTTTTGTAAAATATGTACACTATTAAAAAATATTACTATAGCAGTATATTAGCTTAAATACAATCTATGTGTATTTTACGAAATTTCGTAATATTGCTCTAACTTCGTATTTTAGAATATTCGTAATATTGCTGCAACTTCGTCTTTCAGAATATTACGAATATTCTAAAAGACGAAGTTAGAGCAATATTAAGAACATACACAAAAGTCGAAATTGCGATGCGAGTAATATAACACGAAATAATCGCATGAAGATTTCAACTTAGCACTGCTATATTCCATATTCTAGCCTAATATGGAATAGAGCAGTGCTAAGTTGAAATCTTCATGCGATTATTTCGTGTTATATTACTCGCATCGCAATTTCGACTTTTGCGTATGTTCTTAATATTGCTCTAACTTCGTCTTTTGGAATATTCGTAATATTCTGAAAGACGTAGTTAGAGCAATATTACGAATATTCTAAAAGACGAAGTTAGAGCAATATTGCGAAATTTCGTAAAATACACATATAGATTAGATTGTAATTTAGCTACTATGGAATATAGCAGTAAGTTGAAAACGCCACTGACTGGAGCAGCCAGGAAGCCAGGAATCCAAAGGACAGGTAAGAACAACATTAGGGAAGTGGGAAAGAAAAAAATATAACAATAAAAAAAACAAAAACGAATATTCGATTTCGCGAATATATAGAACGATATTCTAAATATTCGCGAAATCTCGAAATTGCGATATTCGAGAAAAAAATTTGCAATTCGAATATTCGCGCTCAACACTAGACCCGACCAGAGATAGGAACATGGAGAGGGACGTGGGATCACCAACACGGACACGGAAGGTAAGGTGGCGGGGAATAAGCCACCAACCGCGCCGTTAACGGTGATCCCCAAAACGCTCTCCCTCCGGAGAACGCGCATGCAGGCCAAAAGAGGATGGCGCTGCATGCTGCACCCTCTTTCGAAGATGTGCAACCACACACCAAAGAACACAAATGTGAGGGAATAAAAAATAAGGGGACACCAAAACATGCAACGGTGAAGAAATGGCGGGAAAAAGCCACTCAGTGGCGAAACCCCCATAGCGCTCTACCTCCGGAGAACGCGCATGCACCCCATCAGCAGATGGCGGTACATGCTGCACCCTCTTTCGAGGGAAGGCCATGTGAGGAGCACTTGGGGTCATACTGTCACGGCTGAGGATGGGGAAAACCCTTGTGTGTATCGTGTAACATCGTGTATCACAATTTATGACCACAAGGGTGGCCCTCACTGGCAGATGGTATATGGGACCAGGAGAGTGCCTCCAGCTTACTACAAGGCTGGAGTACCCCTCAGACTTCAGGTCTTAACTGAGGCTTTATAGCCCATGTAGCCACACCCACAATCAGACACACCCAGTGCACACACACTAGGAAGGAAGTTAACCCTTCCAACACCAGGGAAGGGAAGTCAGCAACTAAAAGGGGAATACACACAATAAACCCCGTGCACACCAGACAAGGAAAGTGCACACATAAACACACGTTGCCAAAGACCACCGCATGCATGGACAGCGAGCCGCCCAGCAACCAGCTCAGGCTGCTCCACTGCCCAACAACCACAATTTGCCAGCGGCAACCACACCTGAGGCAAGATACTAGCCCTCACCTGTGATTGACAAGAATACCAGACCGCGGGCAAATGCATGCGGGTCCCAAGGAGTCACGACCATGACCATGGTCGTGACAGGTACTGTGCCACCCTATATGAGTGGTGGGCAGTGGGCACAGTACAGTCTGTGGGCCTGACACACACTGGCAGGCAACTGCAATTATATTACAGAGGAAAAATGTTATTACTTTTTTATATGCAAGGTACTGTACCACCCTTCATGAGTGGTGGGTAGTGGGCACAGTACAGTCAGTGGGCCTGACACTCACTGGCAGGCAACTGCAATTATATTACAGAGGAAAAATTGTATTACTTTTTTATCTGCAAGGTACTGTGCCACCCTATATGAGTGGTGGGCAGTGGGCACAGTACAGTCAGTGGGCCTGACACTCACTGGCAGGCAACTGCAATTATATTACAGAGGAAAAATTGTATGACTTTTTTATCTGCAAGGTACTGTGCCACCCTATATGAGTGGTGGGCAGGGGGCACAGTACAGTCTGTTAGCCTGACACACACTGGCAGGCAACTTCAATTATATTACAGAGAAAAAATTAAATGACTTTTTTATCTGCAAGGTACTGTGCCACCCTATATGAGTGGTGGGCAGTGGGCACAGTACAGTCTGTGGAATTGACACTCACTGGCAGGCAACTGCAATTATATTAAAGAGTAAACATTTAATGAGTTTTTTATCTGCAAGGTACTGTACCACCCTATATGAGTGGTGGGCAGTAGGCACAGTACAGTCTGTGGGCCTGACACCCACTAGCAGGCAACTGCAATTATATTACAGAGGAAAAATGAAATGACTTTTTTATCTGCAAGGTGCTGTGCCACCCTATATGAGTGGTGGACAGTGGGCACAGTACAGTCTGTGGGCCTGACACTCACTGGCAGGCAACTGCAATTATATTACAGAGGAAAAATGCTATAACTTTTTTATCTCCAAGGAACTGTGCCACCCGATATGAGTGGTGTGCACACAGTACAGTCTGTGGGCCTGTGGCCTCTCACACACGGGCAGGCAACTGCAGTATATATATAGAAAAATAAAAATAAAAGCAGACTGATGTACCAGTCCTAAAAAGAGCTTTTTGGGGTGCTGTCAGGACGCTGTCCTTAAAGCAGATGAGTCTTTGAGGACTGGATTGGACACAGAACACTGGCCTAGCTAACGCTTTCCCTATTAATTCAGCAGCAGCTGCACTCTCCCTGCTCTAACTAACACTGCAGCTTCAGAATGAATCTAAAAGGGCTGCCGTCCTTGCTTTTTTATAGGAGGTGGGAGGGTCTGGGAGGGAGGGTATGCTGATTGGCGGTAATGTGTCTGCTGACTGTGAGGTACAGGGTCAAAGTTTGCTCAATGATAATGTATAGGGGGTGGACCGAACATCGCATATGTTCGCCCGCTGCGGTGAACGCGAACATACGATATTCCCCGGGAACTGTTGGCCGGCGAATAGTTCGGGACATCTCTATTCTTGTATATAGGAGGCAGTATTATAGTAGTTATATTCTTATACATAGGAGCAGTATTATAGTAGTTATAATCTTGTACATAGGAGGCAGTATTATAGTAGTTCTATTCTTGTACATAGGAGCAGTATTATAGTAGTTATAATATTGTACATAGGAGCAGTATTATAGTAGTTATATTATTGTACATAGGAGCAGTAGTATAGTAGTTATATTCTTGTACATAGGAGCAGTAGTATAGTAGTTATATTCTTGTACAAAGGAGCAGTAATATAGTAGTTATATTCTTGTACATAGGAGCAGTATTATAGTAGTTATATTCTTTTACATAGGAAGCAGTATTATAGTAGTTATATTCTTGTACATAGGCGGTAGTATTATCGCAGTTATATTCTTTTACATAGGAGTAGTATTATATTAATTAGATTCTTATACATAGGAGCAGTATTATAGTAGTTATATTCTTGTACATAGGAGCAGTATTATAGTAGTTAAATTCTTGTACATAGGAGGCAGTATTATAGTAGTTATATTCTTGTACATAGGCGGTAGTATTATCGCAGTTATATTCTTTTACATAGGAGTAGTATTATATTAATTAGATTCTTATACATAGGAGCAGTATTATAGTAGTTATATTATTGTACATAAGAGCAGTATTATTGTGGTTATATTCTTGTACATAGGAGGCAGTATTATAGTAGTTATAGTCTTGTACATAGGAGCAGTAGTATAGTAGTTATATTCTTGTACATAGGAGCAGTAGTATAGCAGTTATATTCTTTTACATAGGAAGCAGTATTATAGTAGTTATATTCTTGTACATAGGCGGTAGTATTATAGCAGTTATATTCTTTTACATAGGAGTAGTATTAGATTAGTTAGATTCTTATACATAGGAGCAGTATTATAGTAGTTATATTATTGTACATAAAAGCAGTATTATTGTGGTTATATTCTTGTACATAGGAGCAGTATTATAGTAGTTATAGTCTTGTACATAGGAGCAGTAGTATAGTAGTTATATTCTTGTACATAGAAGCAGTAGTATAGCAGTTATATTCTTTTACATAGGAAGCAGTATTATAGTAGTTATATTCTTGTACATAGGCGGTAGTATTATCGCAGTTATATTCTTTTACATAGGAGTAGTATTATATTAATTAGATTCTTATACATAGGAGCAGTATTATAGTAGTTATATTCTTGTACATAGGAGCAGTATTATAGTAGTTAAATTCTTGTACATAGGAGGCAGTATTATAGTAGTTATATTCTTGTACATAGGCGGTAGTATTATCGCAGTTATATTCTTTTACATAGGAGTAGTATTATATTAGTTAGATTCTTATACATAGGAGCAGTATTATAGTAGTTATATTATTGTACATAAGAGCAGTATTATTGTGGTTATATTCTTGTACATAGGAGCAGTATTATAGTAGTTATAGTCTTGTACATAGGAGCAGTAGTATAGTAGTTATATTCTTGTACATAGGAGCAGTAGTATAGCAGTTATATTCTTTTACATAGGAAGCAGTATTATAGTAGTTATATTCTTGTACATAGGCGGTAGTATTATAGCAGTTATATTCTTTTACATAGGAGTAGTATTAGATTAGTTAGATTCTTATACATAGGAGCAGTATTATAGTAGTTATATTATTGTACATAAAAGCAGTATTATTGTGGTTATATTCTTGTACATAGGAGCAGTATTATAGTAGTTATAGTCTTGTACATAGGAGCAGTAGTATAGTAGTTATATTCTTGTACATAGAAGCAGTAGTATAGCAGTTATATTCTTTTACATAGGAAGCAGTATTATAGTAGTTATATTCTTGTACATAGGCGGTAGTATTATAGCAGTTATATTCTTTTACATAGGAGTAGTATTATATTAGTTATATTCTTATACATAGGAGCAGTATTATAGTAGTTATATTCTTGTACATAGGAGCAGTATTATAGTAGTTATATTCTCGTACAAAAGATCAGTATTTTATTAGTCATATTTTTGTACATAAGAAGCAGTATGTTAGTAATTAATTTATTGTATATAGGATGTAACATTGTAGTAGTTATATTCTTCTACATAGGGTGCGGTATTATAGCAGTTATATTCTTATACATAGGAGTAGTATTATAGTAGTTATATTCTTGTACATAAGAGCAGTATTATAGTAGTTATAATCCTGTACATAGGAGCAGTATTATAGTAGTTATTTTCTTGTATGGAGGAGCAGTATTAAGGTTGTTATTTTCTTGTTCATAGGAGCAGTATTATAGTAGTTATATTCTTGCATATAGGTGCATTATTATATTAGTTATATTCTTTTACATAGGAGCAGTATTATAGTAGTTATATTCCTGTACATAGGACTAGTATTATAGTAGTTGTATTCTTGTACATAGGAGCAGTATTATAGTAGTTATATTCTTGTACATAGGAGCAATATTATAGTAGTTATATTCTTGTACATAGGAGCAGTATTATAGTAGTTATATTCTTGTACATAGGAGCAGTATTATAGTAGTTATATTCCTGTACATAGGAGGCAGTATTATAGTAGTTATATTCTTGTACATAGGAGGCAGTATTATAGTAGTTATATTCTTGTACATAGGAGCAGTATTATAGTAGTTATATTCTTGTACATAGGAGCAGTATTATAGTAGTTATATTCTTGTACATAGCAGGCAGTATTATAGTAATTCTATTCTTGTATGTAGGAGGCAGTATTATAGTAATTATATTTTTTTAAATAGGAGCAGTATTATAGTAGGTATATTCTTGTACATAGGAAGCAGTATTATAGTAGTTGTATACTTGTACATTGGAGAAGTATTAAATTATTTATATTTTTGTACATAGCAGGCAGTATTATAGTAAATATATTCTTGCATGTAGGAGGCAGTATTATAGTAGTTATATTCTTGTACATAGGTTCAGTATTATAGTAGTTATATTCTTGTATATAGGAGAGCTACTTTAAAAACATTATGAGGGTAATTTTTTGATAAATATACGCTACTTTTTTATGTATTTAAGGAGCAGACTTTGTGAAAATGTGTTTTTCTGCAAAATCTTTTCTTCACTCACGCCACTTTTCCAGAGAGACGGAAAAAGACGATGTGGTGTGGACAGACAAGATGGCGGCCTGGCAGGCCTGCCTCATTTATCATTTTCTACACCAATTTATGGCACAGAAAATTGTCTGATGTAGTTCAAACCATGTTGCCGTGGTCGGCAGCACCAAGCACCAAAGTGATATAGAGGTCTTTGTATAACTCACCGGTCTTAATAAATGACCCCCTATTTGTATATTTAATGTATAGCGAGGTAAATGCCTCTTAACGTTCTCAGCACTGGAGATGCCTCATCAAACGGCACAGAAGATTTGCTAACTTCAGTCAATATACAAGAAAAGTTTATGTGAAAAGAAGCAAAAACACTTTCTGAAGTAACCGAAATCTAAGAATTTTTTATTAAACTGAAATATATTACAACAGTACAATGGTTTCCAATAGTCATGAAATATAATAAACTGAAAATTTATAAGCAAAATTCATAATTCATAAGCATAAGTGATTTTGATGTCACCATGGATGGTTACAAATGTCAGCCTTAGAGCACTCGAAAAATTTCTTTAATCATAAATCTAAAATCTGTGCAGTAAAGTTTTGTACAAAGATTACAACTAGAGAAAATTCAGCTATATCCAGGCCTCCACAGAGAGTGTATCTCTGTTCATTACTGTGCATTGTAGCAACATTCATACCTAGTCCTTTCTGATAGTAAAACAGTTACTGTGACAGGCAGGTGGACACCCCAATAACAGTGGAAATAGACAGCTTATTCACCTCAAAATTAGAATCAAGGGCTTATAGAATTTCTTACTTATTAAACAAGGAGGACACTATTTAGATAGCTCTGTTCCCTACACAGGGATTGATGAAAACGATGCTGTCTCCTATGGATCCCTTCAGCTTCAGAATACTGTCCCTGCAGTCTCCCTGCGCTCTCCCTATGATATCCCTAAATTTTCCCTGCACTCTCCCTATCTAATGCTCTACAATTAAAGGCTTTCTTGAACACTGTCCCTAGCACATTAGTGCTTGTCCCATCTCTCTCCTTATGCTCAGCTCAAAGTGAAATGGCAGAAACCGCGCAGGATGAGGGTTTTGAAGGGCTGTGACATCACAGGGGCTAGCTAGCTGTCGTTTGGCTGTCTGCACAGCATTATGGGTGATCTCGCATTCCCGGGCTTCTTAATTTCACTTTGTAACGCATGTGACCACCTTTTTAGAAAAAAAAAAATATTTGTAAAAATGAAGTTTAATGAAATTCGAGTTTGTTGCGAACTGAGCTGTTACTTTTATTCTCCTGGTCAGTACGATTATGGTGATACCACATATGTATAGTGTCACACACATAGGGAGTGGGGAAGTGACCACTAAGCTTAACCCGCACCCCTGTCCCTGCCTACTTGCCTTGCAAGTCCTAGTGACAAAGGGACAACGACAAACCCTCCACTAAGATAAGCACAGGGAAGACGGACAAACATACAACAGAGAAGTCAAACAAGCCGAGTCAAACACCAAGAGAGCAGCAAGGTACCAGAGGAGCAAGCTGAGGATCATCAGGAAGGAGCCGAAGTCAAAACCAGGAGGGAACGCCAAGACCAAGGGATAAGACAGTCGGGAAGTCACAACACGAGCAGGAGACCAAAACACCAGGTAAGTACTATCGCAGGAAGGACCTTAATAACAGGCAATCTGTGGCCAGCAGATTGCCTGTTTAAATAAGGCGCTAGTGGAGTCATGTGACGTGGCCAGTGTCACATGACTCCTGAGTTCCAATACAGGCGGTGAGCAGCTCGGCATTTAGCCCCATGGTGGTATCCATGGGAACGGGCGACGCCAGGAGCGCTGATGACGCGAGGTAGCCTCGGCCATCCCCGCCTCCTGGGACCCTGCACAGAGTGCACCGTAACATATAGTTTTTCTTGCATTTTAATACTGGGAAAAAATAAGAACTTTAAAAAACATATTTTTTATTTTATTTTTTTTACTTATTGTCACCCTAATTGCCCTTTTATCCAAATTGTCACTGGCATGTCTTGAACCAGGGACCTTCTCTACCATAACCAAAAAACTTACTAGCTGAGCCACAGGTTTTACAGCCTAAGGCCTCTTTCACACTACAGTATGTCCAATTCAGTGTTTTGCGGTCCGTTTTTCACGGATCCGTTGTTCCGTTTTTTTGCTTCCGTTGTGGTTCCGTTTCCGTTCCGTTGTTCCGTTCGGTTTTTCCGTATGGCATATACAGTATACAGTAATTACATAGAAAAAATTGGGCTGGGCATAACATTTTCAATAGATGGTTCAGAAAAAACGGAACGGAAACGGAAGACATACGGATGCATTTCCGTATGTGTTCCGTTTTTTTTGCGGACCCATTGACTTGAATGGAGCCACGGAGCGTGATTTGCGGGCAATAATAGGACATGTTCTATCTTTCAACGGAACGGAAAAACGGAAATACGGAAAACGGAATGCATACGGAACACATTCAGTTTTTTTTGCGGAAGCATTGAAATGAATGGTTCCGTATACGGACCGTATATGGAAAGCAAAAAACGGACCGCAAAACGAAAAAAAAAACGGTAGTGTGAAAGAGGCCTAATATCGGTGGAATTTCTCTAACTAAAAACCTTTACTAGTATTCTAGTACAATGCACTGTATCTACAGATACATCTCTGAATACCAGGATTAGTGATGAGCGGCAGGTGCCATATTCGATTTCGACGAAATTCGCGAATATTCGATAGAATATTCGTTTTATATTCGTCGAAATCGAATATTCGTCATTATTCTTGTTATCGCAATTAATATGCGATTTAAATAATCGCGTATTGCGATTGTAACTTAAAGGCTACTCTCCTATTGAAATAGCAATGCGATTAATTCAAGTTATAATAATCGAATTTCGATTTTAACTTAGCACTGCTATATTCTATATTAGGCTAGAATTAACGAATATGGAATATAGCAGTACTAAGTTAAAATCGAAATTTGATTATTATAACTTGAATTAATCGAATTGCGATTTCAACTTGGACCTGGTTTACTATGGTTGGCTTGGTAGAATTAGCGAATATGACGAATGTATTCGTCATATTCCACAAAACAAAGATAACAAATGTATTCTCCATCTTCGTTTTAGCTACCTATTCGTCAACTTCGCTAATTCTAGCAATCATATAGGAAAGTTGACTATAGAGACAGCTAAGTTTAATTCGCTATGCGATTATATTACTGTCACAACCAGACCGCTGAGAAGCTCTGACAGAGGCCTTTCAGAACCTCCTCTTTGAGTTTCTGTGTTGTGGTATTCAGCTCCTCCTCTCCTTAGCCTCTCTCAGCTGTCATGTGTTGGACTAATTGCTTCCCTTTAAATTCTTCCCCAGAAGGCTTTTCTGGGCGGCTTATATTTCTTCCTGGAGTATGTGTGCATGCCCATCTGGTTCTCCTCTCCTCTACAAAGTTAAGTGTTATACTGTTATCTGTTATTTTCTGTTTGCTGGATCCCAGGTGACCCTGACTCCCTCCGTGTCTGGTGTAGGGAGCCGGTGGTCGTGTCCCCTCACTATTGTAGGGTGCTCAGGGGTTATATAGTCAAGGTACGTGGATATGCATACCTCCACCATTCGGATCTATGCATAGGCTAAGCAGCCAGGGAAAGTGCCAGGTCTTCTACAGGGGTCTCCCTTTTGTTCCTTAGCTGTTGGATCCAGCGAGTCATTTATGCATGTTGTTTTGCCTTGCTACCTGTACACATTCCGTGACATTATAAGCCGCCAAAACCGTTTTAAGCATGGATCCGGTTTCACTTTTGGCTGAACGCTTCCAGGGTCTTTCATTGGAGGTAACTGACCTCCGTAAGACTTTTTCTCAGCTTCAAGTGACCGGTTCAGCTTGCGTTCATGGAGCTTGTTCTGAGCCTAAGATCTCGCTCCCGGATACGTTCTCCGGGGGTAGTGAGAATTTTGTGCGTTTTAGAGAGGCTTGCAAACTCCATTTTCGTCTTCTTCCCCTTTCCTCTGGAGATGAGGAACGGAGGGTGGGGATCATTATATCGCTGCTCAGAGGTAACGCTCAGTCCTGGGCCTTTTCGCTGCTGGAGGGGGCACGGCCTCTCCGTTCAGTGGATGAATTCTTTTTAGCCCTGGGTCAGATATATGATGATCCGGATCGTATTGCTCTGGCTGAGTCTAGGCTACGTCTATTATGCCAGGGTAAACAATCCGCAGAAATATACTGCTCAGAATTTCGGAGATGGGCAGTTGATACTGGTTGGAATGATGCTGCACTCCGAAGTCAATTTTGCCATGGTCTTTCAGAGGGATTGAAAGATGCATTTGCCTTTCATGAAAGGCCTATTTCTTTGGACTCTGCTATGTCTCAGGCCGTTCGTATTGACAGGCGTCTTAGAGAGAGAGGAGAGATCTCTCCTTCATGTCATACTCGGTCCCAGGACAGTGCAGCGGTCCCATTCTGTGCGCAGGGGTCTCAGTAGCCGTCAGCCCCTTCTGAGCAGGAGCCCATGCAGCTGGGGTTGATTGCTTCTGACAATAGAAGATTCAGCCCGCATGGGACGGTTTGTTTTTGTTGTGGAGGTATTAATCATTTGGCAAATATTTGTCCCTCTAGGAGATTCAGGCAGTTCTCTGGGTATAATAAAGAAACAAAGAGGAAAAAATCTTTGAAAAATGTTCCGTCTGTTACTATTTGCAGGGTTGAGGCGGAAATTGAAGGTTTTCCGTTTGCTTGTAGTTCCCGTTTTGTCCTGCCGGCTAGGGTGGCGCTAGAGAGCAAGAACATTTTTTGTGAGATTTTTGTGGATAGTGGAGCAGCGGTCAATCTCATTGATAATCAATTTGCGATAACTCATGGTTTCCAGGTGTGCGCTTTGAGAAAGGATATTCCGGTTTTTGCTATCGATTCCGCTCCACTTTCTCAGAAATCATTAAAGGGCATAGTTCACAATATCCGTTTGATTGTGAGTGATGCTCATGTTGAGGATGTGTCATGTTTCGTCCTTAGCGGTTTGCCCACCCCTCTGGTGTTGGGGCTGCCCTGGCTCACTAAGCATAACCCCACCATTGATTGGCAAGCGAAGCAAATAAATGGTTGGAGTGGCTTTTGCAGAGAGAATTGCCTCATGACATCTGTTTCTGAGGTTGCTACTAAGACTATACCATCTTTTCTCTCTGAATTTTCGGATGTCTTCTCTGAGAGTGGAGTTCAGGATTTGCCCCCGCACAGGGAGTACGATTGCCCTATTAATCTCATCCCAGATGCCAAGCTGCCTAAATCTCGTTTATACAATCTTTCCCAACCTGAGAGGATCGCTATGCGTGCTTATATCTCTGAGAGTCTGAGAAAGGGACACATACGACCCTCGAAGTCACCTGTTGCCGCTGGTTTTTTCTTTGTTAAGAAAAAAGATGGTTCTTTAAGACCTTGTCTGGATTTCAGGGAGCTGAACAATATCACAATTTGTGACCCTTATCCGCTTCCTCTGATCCCGGACCTGTTTAACCAGGTTGTTGGGGCTAAAGTCTTTTCCAAATTAGATTTAAGAGGGGCATACAACCTGGTCAGGGTCAGAGAAGGGGACGAATGGAAGACGGCCTTCAATACCCCTGAGGGCCATTTTGAAAACTTGGTTATGCCTTTTGGTTTGATGAATGCCCCAGCCGTTTTTCAGCATTTCGTGAACAGCATTTTTTATCATTTGATGGGAAAATTTGTATTGGTGTATTTGGATGACATTTTGATTTTTTCTCCCGATTTCAAAACTCATAAGGAACATTTACGTCAGGTCTTGCTCATTCTGCGGGAGAATAAATTATATGCGAAACTGGAAAAATGTGTGTTTGCGGTTCCAGAAATTCAATTTCTGGGGTTTCTTCTCTCCGCTTCTGGTTTTCGCATGGACCCCGAGAAGGTCCGCGCTGTGCTTGAGTGGGAGCTTCCTGAGAATCAAAAGGCGCTGATGCGTTTTTTGGGCTTTGCCAATTATTACAGGAAGTTCATTTTGAATTATTCTTCTATTGTTAAACCACTCACTGATATGACCAGAAAGGGGGTAGATTTTTCTTCTTGGTCAGTAGAGGCGCGTAAGGCTTTTTCTGATATCAAGGAGAGTTTTGCTTCCGCTCCCATCTTGGTGCAACCTGATGTTTCGTTACCCTTCATAGTTGAGGTTGATGCTTCTGAGGTGGGTGTGGGGGCGGTCTTGTCTCAGGGTTCCTCTCCTGCCAATTGGCGACCGTGTGCCTTTTTCTCAAGAAAACTCTCCTCCGCAGAGAGAAATTATGATGTGGGAGATAGGGAATTGTTGGCCATCAAGTTGGCTTTTGAGGAATGGCGCCATTGGCTAGAGGGAGCCAGACACCCTATTACCGTATTTACTGACCATAAAAATCTGGCCTACTTGGAGTCAGCCAAGCGTCTGAACCCGAGACAGGCCAGATGGTCGTTGTTCTTTTCTAGGTTTAATTTTGTTGTCACATTCCGCCCTGGAGTTAAGAATGTGAAGGCAGATGCCCTGTCACGTTGTTTTCCGGGAGGCGGGAATTTTGAAGACCCGGGTCCCATTTTGGCTGAAGGTGTGGTGGTCTCTGCTCTTTTTCCTGAATTGGAGGCAGAGGTGCAGGCAGCCCAGTCAGAGGCTCCTGATCTTTGTCCTCCTGGGAGGTTGTTTGTGCCTCTCGCTTTAAGACACAAGATTTTTAAAGAACACCACGATACGGTCCTTGCTGGGCACCCGGGGGTAAGAGCCACACTGGATCTCATCGCTCGGAGATTCTGGTGGCCTGCGCTTCGTAAGTCGGTTGAGGGTTTTGTGGCAGCCTGCGAGACTTGCGCTTGTGCCAAAGTCCCTCATTCACGGCCATCAGGTCCTCTCCTTCCCTTACCCATTCCTTCCCGTCCTTGGACACATCTGTCCATGGACTTCATAACGGACCTGCCTCGTTCCTCGGGGAAGACTGTGATTCTGGTGGTGGTGGACCGTTTTAGCAAAATGGTGCATTTCATCCCTTTTCCTGGTTTGCCCAATGCTAAGACGCTGGCGCAGGCATTTGTTGATCACATTGTCAAATTGCACGGTATTCCTTCAGACATAGTCTCTGATAGGGGCACGCAGTTTGTTTCCAGATTCTGGAAGGCTTTCTGTTCTCGCTTGGGGGTTCGGTTGTCATTCTCTTCTGCTTTCCACCCGCAGTCGAATGGTCAGACAGAGCGCGTCAATCAGAATCTGGAGACATATCTGCGTTGTTTTGTGGCGGAGAATCAAGAGGATTGGTGTTCTTTTTTGTCCCTTGCTGAGTTTGCTTTAAATAACCGTCGTCAGGAGTCCTCTGATAAGTCACCATTTTTTGGTGCATATGGGTTTCATCCACAGTTTGGGACTTTCTCGGGAGAGGGGTCTTCTGGTTTACCTGATGAGGACAGATTCTCCTCGTCTTTGTCATCTATTTGGCAAAAGATTCAAGATAATCTAAAGAGCATGAGTGAGAGATATAAGCGTGTGGCTGATAAGAGACGTGTGCTTGGTCCGGACCTGAATGTTGGTGATCTGGTGTGGTTGTCTACCAAGAATATCAAATTAAAGGTTCCCTCCTGGAAGTTGGGTCCTAGGTTTATTGGGCCTTACAAAATCCTGTCTGTCATCAATCCTGTTGCATACCGTCTTGATCTTCTTTAGACTTGGAAGATCCATAATGTTTTTCATAAGTCCTTATTGAAACCTTATGTTCAACCCATTGTACCCTCGCCTTTGCCTCCTCCTCCGATTATGGTTGATGGGAATCTTGAATTTCAGGTCTCTGGGATTGTGGATTCTCGTCTTGTCCGCGGTTCTCTTCAGTACCTTGTGCCCTGGGAGGGGTATGGTCCTGAGGAGAGGATGTGGGTCCCAGTGACGGACATTAAAGCCTCTCGTCTCATCAGGGCTTTCCATAGGTCCCATCCTGAGAAGGTGGGTTCTGAGTGTCCGGAGTCCACTCGTAGAGGGAGGGGTACTGTCACAACCAGACAGCTGAGAAGCTCTGACAGAGGCCTTTCAGAACCTCCTCTTTGAGTTTCTGTGTTGTGGTATTCAGCTCCTCCTCTCCTTAGCCTCTCTCAGCTGTCATGTGTTGGACTAATTGCTTCCCTTTAAATTCTTCCCCAGAAGGCTTTTCTGGGCGGCTTATATTTCTTCCTGGAGTATGTGTGCATGCCCATCTGGTTCTCCTCTCCTCTACAAAGTTAAGTGTTATACTGTTATCTGTTATTTTCTGTTTGCTGGATCCCAGGTGACCCTGACTCCCTCCGTGTCTGGTGTAGGGAGCCGGTGGTCGTGTCCCCTCACTATTGTAGGGTGCTCAGGGGTTATATAGTCAAGGTACGTGGATATGCATACCTCCACCATTCGGATCTATGCATAGGCTGAGCAGCCAGGGAAAGTGCCAGGTCTTCTACAGGGGTCTCCCTTTTGTTCCTTAGCTGTTGGATCCAGCGAGTCATTTATGCATGTTGTTTTGCCTTGTTACCTGTACACATTCCGTGACAATTACTTAGCTTTTTTTTAAATAAATAGTATAATTATAATAATTATCAGGTATTATAATTATTCTATTTATTTAAAAAAAAAGCTAAGTAATATAATCGCATAGCGAATTAAACTTAGCTGTCTCTATAGTCAACTTTCCTATATGATTGCTAGAATTAGCGAAGTTGACGAATAGGTAGCTAAAACGAAGATGGAGAATACATTCGTTATCTTCGTTTTGTGGAATATGACGAATATATTCGTCATATTCGCTAATTCTACCAAGCCAACCATAGTAAACCAGGTCCAAGTTGAAATCGCAATTCGATTAATTCAAGTTATAATAATCGAATTTCGATTTTAACTTAGCACTGCTATAGTCCATATTGGGCTAGAATTAACGAATATGGAATATAGCAGTGCTAAGTTAAAATCGAAATTCGATTTTTATAACTTGAAATAATCGAATTGCGATTTCAACGTAATTCTCAAATCCGACAGTACATTCTAGTATATGGAGACGTTCCCATGGTGATGGGGACGCTCCATGAGCATGGAAGTCGGCAGAAGCGGCAACGGGCACTGACTGGAGCAGCCAGGAAGCCAGGAATCCAAAGGACAGGTAAGAACAACTTTAGGGAAGTGGGAAAGAAAAAAATATAACAATAAAAAAAAAATGAATATTCGAAATATCGAATTTATATCACTATATTCGAAATATTCGCGAATTAGCGAAGTGCCGATATTCGCGAAAAAAATTCGATATTCGAATATTCGCGCTCAACACTAACCAGGATAACAGCAAAAGTCTCATTTATTTAGTAATCACAAAAATGTAATGGAGCAAAATAATCAACAATAAATACGCATATCAGTTATTTTCCTCCATTACTAACTAGACCAACCTTTTGTTGCTATACCGAGGTTTGTACTCATGCATTTTGTGAAGAAGACTGTTCCTTTGCCAGGTGTGCCACAGAGCTTACTGTGATGTGTAGTGGAGTTTTTTTTACCTACAATGTCCTGTTATATAGAACATTGTAGGAATACTAATGAAGGTTTTTGTAGAACAGCTGGTAAGGCTTCGGTCTCTTGAGCAGGAGGTTCAAACACCTCTGGTGAGAGTTTAAAGGTAGAGACAGAAAACATTCTAAATATACAGGGGTATCCCCAAACATTGTCAGAATGCTAGCAGTGTTTTTTTTTTTTTGTTTTGTTTTTATAATTATAATTTTGTTTTTTTATTAATATATCAAAACATTACAGAATAGAAAAAAGGATACAGTTCCCCCCCCCCAACCCCCCCTCCCCCCCCTACCTGTGGTGCGTCAAAATAAAACCCCTATAAATAAAACCATTTGACCTCAACTAATCAATCCTCCAACCACCCCATATCTTAATCCACTTGTCCTCAGCTTCCCTCTGTTTGTACATAATTTTCTCATAATTTTTTACCTTAACAATTAAATTTATCCATGTATTTATATCTGGAGTGAATCGAGCAAACCAGGTCCGACTGACCAAGACTCTAGCCAACATCAATATTCTGCTCAGGAAAATCTTTTGATACTTGTGATTATTTAATTTAGAAAGATCATTAAGCACAAATACTTGTGGTTCAAAAGGGATTCGAACTTTTAGTTTATACCTAATACAATTATTAATAGTATTCCAGTAGTTTATAAGTTCTGGACAAGTCCATATCATATGAAGAAAGTCCGCTCCTACAGTGTCGCATTTGGGGCAGTTTGACGTGTCTCTTAATCCACATTTATTCATCCACAATGGAGTAATATATAATCTATGGCAAATATAGAATTGTACTAGAACGTGGTTGAAGTTCTGTGACAGTGAACCTAAGTTCCCAAAAATATTCTCCCAGCCTTCTATTTGTAGATTCGGACAATCCGCCTCCCACGCTCTTTGTCCTGGTGAGTGTATATCACTAAACCGTGCCTTAAGTAATAACTTATATATATTTGAAATTTTTATTCTAGACAGTGTGTCCCCTACCCATTCATTCAAAAAAGATGAATTATCTATATCCAACACCTGTTTGTCATCCAAACTGGATAATACTGAGCGCAATTGAAGATACCTAAACCATGAAAAATGGAATGCTAGCAGTGTTTGGCGATCCCCCCAAGGATGACTCTTTACATTGAGATTGCCTTATATTGAGTCAGGCAGGGGACGCCTAAGGCCTGCTTCACACTTACGTTGTGGCATTCTGGTTTTGAGATCCGGCAGAGGGTCTCAAAACTGGGTCAAAACGGTTCATTGTCAATGGGGACAAAAACTGTTGCAAGCTGCAGTTTTGTGTCCGGTCTGCAAAACGGAACAAACCGGATCCAGCAGCAAAATCAATATGTCAATGATACCGGACCCATTTTTTTCAGATCCCCAAAAAAACCTGATCCGTCACGCATTGACTTACAATGATTTCAGTGCTGGATTTGTTCTGTTTCCATGTAATACATCTGCATCCTAACAGAACGGATGCATCCGGATTTGTTAACATTTGCAAATTTTAATCGCGAATATTGGCACTTTGAGAATTCGCAAATATTTAGAATATAGCGCTATATATTCGTAATGACGAGTTGTTATTTTTTTTTTTTTTTTTTTTTTAACCCAGTACACATCAGGTGATTATCCCTCCCTTCTTCTAGCTTGTGGACCAATGAGAAGGCTTTGTCACAGCTTAGCAACATCCCTAGCAACCAATAGAAAAATTGCCTACCGCTTACTATTGCTGAAAATTCGCAATCGCGAATATATTGGAGCACTCTATCTGCATATAAAGCTATTGTAACGTTCTGCCGTGCCGACCATATTCTCCAGTCTCAGGAAACTTCTAGCAGCTTGAAAAATGTAGCATAAGTGACCCACGCCTGTATTTCGCACGCATTGCGCAAATTTTACATTGCCGATTTTCGCAATCAAGAATGTTATCTCGAATTCTCGAATTTGCGAATATATGATGAATATTTTACAAAATATTTGCGAAATATCGCGAATATTGCCCCTGCCGCTCTTCACTAATTACAGGAGAGTTACAGTGTATCTTCCGTGTTGTTTTTCTGAATTGATAAAATAAAGCATAGAAATAATAAAACCGATGAAACAATGAATATAAATAAATAGTTTACAGGGAACAGAAATCTAAAAGACATTAATAAAGAAAACGATGCACAAGGCGAGGCTATCAGCGGGGCGCCAAGACAAAGACGTTGGGGCAGATTTACTGTGGGAAATGAGCCGGAGTCCCAGGGCAATTACACCAGTCTACATTTCCATGAACTTTTTGTGCTTTTAAATGTTTTTAATCTCAATCGTTCTGTGTTTGTCCAAATAAAGTTGAAGTGATTTTTTTACATATATTACTTGCTGTTTGCAATGATAAATCTGTGAACAGTATATACATCACACACCTCCTGCTTCTTGGCTTTTCGTAAAAGAGACAGAATTCAGTTGCAATTTGCAAAGGAAAAAAATGTGATATTATGTCATATTTTACATAGTTTTGCCCCAGTCTTCAAAAGTAATCAGACTATGGGGTGCTGTTTATTCAAAGAACAGCGCCACCCATGTCTACAGGTTGTGTGTGGTATTGCAGCTTAGTGCTTTCACTATAGTGAATTCAGCTTTAATTCAGCTGCAGCTTTTGGTGGGACTGGAGCAGTTTTGTTTTTTCTGAGAGGAGTAAGAGCTGCTTTACTCACAGTCTGGTCCTAGAGTTGCTTATATGTCTACAGCAGGCATCCTCAAACTGCGGCCCTCCAGCTGTTGCAAAACTACAACTCCTAGCATGCTCAAACAGCCTACAGGTATCAGCCTACATCAGGGCATTGTGGGAGTTGTAGTTGTACAACAGCTGGAGGGCCGCAGAATGAGGATGCCTGGTCTACAGCAATACAGAATGCAAACTAAAGGAACCAATTGCACAGAGCAGGTAGCTGCAATATTTATGATGACTGCATGCATATGTGCTATACAGACTGCAGGGCCTAAGGAGAAGCTTAGTGCCCCAACGTGAAACTTGAATGGAGAGCAGGGTAGGATTTGGCATTTCTCCGGCATCAAGCTGGGGGCCCCATCATACCGCTAGGCTCTGCGGCGTTGCACCACTAAGCCACACCCCATCCTGTCCTGTCGCACTGCTTAGCTCCTAGTGCAGGGATCAGCAACCTTCAGGACTCCAGATGTTCTGGAACTACAACTCCCAGAATGCTTCATTTACTTTTATAGGAGTTACAAGAACAGCAGAGCGAGTGTGCATGCTGGGAGTTGTAGTTTCACAGTGCCGAAGGTTGCTGACTTGTGCCCTAGTGAGCCTGGACAGTTCTGCAACGGCTCTACAGATTGGAAGGGTTCCTGTCTCCCCCCGGATGCAGATGAACCTGCCGCACAGGCAGTATGTCCTCCCCAATTTAGCTGTTTTCCCTTTGCAGCCAGCAAGGGGGCTTCATGCATTTGCACAGTTTGCATGGCGGTATATTGAGGGCCCTCTTACACGACCATATGCCCCCCGAGACATGCGGTCCGTCAGCGGGTCATATGTCCCGGAGCGGCATTGGTCGTGCGCACGGGAGCGCACAGCATCATAGAGACTGTTGGTATTAGACTGTTGGTATTCAGGAACCAGGGTTAGGGTGACAGAACTTAACCCAGGCCCCCCACCCCTCCTTAAACCACCTTACCGAACAAAGGACACGGACACAGTTTATAACTTCAACTCGCTTTTACTGGGTGGTAATTGGCCACAGCTTAACATTTTAACGGCAAAATGGAGCTCCTCCCCCAACCATTCTTCCGCTGCGGTGTGCCAACCCCTGTCCCCAGGGGGCACGTGCGCCAAATCTTTAATCTCCAGCTCCTTTTATCTTACTTGCCGCCATGGAGGAGGACCGCCATCTATACGGGACTCCGACCACCACCCAGCAAACAAACCCCTTGCTCAATGCCATCCTGCAAGCCGGATAAAAATATGTCCATACCAATGTCCGTCAAATGCACCCCGTCCGGCCTCATGAGCGCCCTGTTATTACCTTCCAACTGATGGTGCCTAACCACCACTCCTCCCCGAGAGTGAACAAAACGAGAAATCCGGGAGTTCAAGACCCTGCGGCATCTCTCCAGTGCCTCTCCATTCCTGGCTCCGTGCCACACCACCCGAGGGACCACCTCCGACCAGACTATCACCAGCTCTTTAAAGAAGGCTGGAAACCTCTCCAGATCCGAACACATGAGCACCATTAGCTCCTGCAGCCGCAGGGCACAGAGATCATTTCCCCCCGCGTGTATTACCAATACGACCGGTCCCGCCGACCGGAGACCTAGATCCACCACTTCCAGCAAGAGCTGGGACCAACAAAGCCCCCGAATACCCTTCCAGAAGAGCTCCACATCCCGGAATCCAAGGCTCCGGCCACCAGGCCTGCAGTCCGCCCTTTGCGCCGCCCAAAAGATATGAGTGGCCTAACAGCCACACCACCGGACGAACAGCCGCTGAAAGAAGAAAAACATTAGAGACACACCCTTCATCAACACATATTAAACGTACACTTCCATGCCTCAATTTTAACATTGTTTTATGCCCCCTTTTTTTTTTTAAACCCCTGCAAGCGCAACCACCTCACAACAGCAAATCAGGGCGAATATATCTCTCAAAGCAAGCCGACCTTCTCCTGCCAATACGCATCACCTCCGCTTCAGACAAGCCTGCCCTAGCCGCCTCTGTGGCAGCCCCTATGCGAAAAGAGTGAGTACCAAACTCGCTCGGATCCACCCTTAGAGCCGCAAGCACCTGCGCAACACCGAAGAGAATTTAAACTTCGTAAACGGGGACCCATCAGCATGCGCGAAAAAATGAACCCCCTTTTCCCTAACCAACCTATACTCAGACACCAACCGAACCGGACACGAAATACCCTGCGCCGGAGAAATCGGCAACCACGCCCCGTTTCCAAACTGGTCCGTCTTCGATCTCCTAATAAGGACCCTGAGGGCATTACTTCCCAGCACCACATCTCCATCCAACAGGCCACCAAGTCTTGAGCCAGAAGGCGCCACCAGTTCACCCACCCTCAAAGCTGCAAAAAAGGCAAGACTGAAACAAGCGGCTACCATAGAACGCTCAAATGCCGATGAGCAAACCTCCCCACAAATCCCAACCAACTTACACAGCAAACTGAAAGAAATAGGCCGTCTACTGTCTCGTACCACATACTCTCATTGCCAACCCTTCATGGCCTGCCTCACCACAAAATTCTTGGTCACATCCGTCCAACCACACAGCTTAAAGTAGAATGCCACACCCGCCAGCCGTCACCGCACAACCGGGGCCGAAACCCCCAAAGACCTCAGCCCCAACAGCCTTTCCACTGTTACTTCCAAGCGCAAATCGTCCCTCCTCGCAACATCCCTAACCCCACTCACCACCAACCAGTCTGCCCAGGCCTTACCATGCGCCTGCCACGTCGCCGGAGACACTGACGCACTCACGAGGGACATCAGTCGCTGACCACTATTCGCCACAGGTACTGCGGGCATTCCACCCCAACCGGCTCCACCTCCGGGGGCAGGTCCCAAAAAACCTGCCAATTAAAGCGAGAGAGAGCATCAGCAATGCAGTTCTCAACCCCCGGAACGTGCCGGGCCCTAAAATAGATGTTACGTTCCAGACAACGAAGGACAAGGTGCCGAAACAAGGACAAAACCGGAAGGGAAGAAGAAGACAAATGATTAATGCATTGAACAGTCCCTAAGTTATCTGACCAAAAACAAACGTGACGATTCGCCAGCTGCTCCCCCCAAATCTCCACTGCCACCACTATCGGAAACAGTTCCAATAACGGATTCACACCAATCCCCCGGCCACGGAGCCGCACACCACTGTCTTCCCAACACTGTCCCAAAACCACAGGAACCGGCCGCATCTGACCACAACGACAGTTCAGAGTTTCGAAACCTCGGCCGCAAGAAAGCATGTATGCCCATTATAAGAACCTAGGAAGGAATGCCAGACCCTCAGGTCAGCCTTCAGGGACTTCGTAAGCCGAATATGATGCCGAGGGGAACGGGCCCCCCGCGTGGCCAATGAGAGGCGCCGCGAGAAAACCCGGCCCATGGGCATAACCCGGCAAGCAAAACAAAGCAAACCCAAAAGCGACTGGAGTTGACGCAAGGAAACCTTCGTAACCACAGCAAAACCGTCAATCAAACTCACCAACGTATTCAACTTCTCCAAGGGGAGCCGAAACACCATAGCAACCAAGTCTATCTCAATACCTAAGAAGGAGAGACAAGTCACCGGACCCTCCGTCTTCTCTGCCGAAATAGGGACCCCAAATCGTGCCATTATCTCCAGAAACGTAGAAAGGAGAAAGCGACAGCCGTCGCCCACCTCCGGCGCCACAAAAAGGAAGTCGTCCAAATAATGAATCACAGACGACATCCCCGATTCGACGCGCACCACCCATTCTAAGAATGAACTGAACATTTCGAAATAATGGCACGAAATGGAACACCCCATAGGCAAACACATGTCGTAATAAAACAGCCCTTCAAAACAACCCCCCAACAGATGGAAACAATCAGGATGGATGGGCAAAAGTCTAAACGCCGACTCTATATCAGACTTGGCCATAAGAGCCCCCAGACCTGCCGCCCTCACCAAAGCTACCGCCCTATCGAACGAGACATACGTCACCGAAGCCTCCTCCTGCAAAATAGCATCATTAACGGATGAACCCCGAGGGTGAGACAGGTGATGTATGAGTCGGATCCTTTCTTGGGAGCCAACCCCCACGGCGAAACCCGAAGGTTAGGAAAAGGAGGGGCAACAAATGGACCGGCAATCCTCCCTGCCGCCAGTTCTTTCCGCAACTTTGCCTCCAACACCCTGGGATGCTCCATGGCCGATTTAAGATTATCCGAAAAAAACGGGGACCTCTGCAAAACAAACGGGATGAAAAAACCGACCGAAAAACCGTCTTTCAAAGTGGAAGCAGCCTTCCTATTGGGGTACCGGTCTAGCCACGGCCCCATCTCTACTACGCTGACCGGCGTCCTTTTGCTCAAAGGGGGAAGGATGTTTACCAGGCTTAACCGAGGATCTGGAGCATCGTCCAGCTGGATGGGGGCCTCCACATGCCAAGCACTAGTGCTTGTATCTGCACAGACCCGCATACTTGCAGAATCCCTCATTAAACAACCAGCACGCACCTGGTCGTCGAACGGCCACTGGACCCTGGGCTGCAAGCACCCCGGCCCCAGTGGCCGCCCCTTGAAAAGAAGGCGGCCTCTGGGACACCATCAACCGAAGCCAGACATCAGTCGCCTTAACCCCCCACCCCAGCGTCGGCTGCAACGCCAAGCGTCTCCTAAACTCCTCGTCATATCTCCACCACGCGCTACCTCCATGCACTTTATAAGCGCTATAAATAGTATCCAAGTAAATGAACAACTCCGCGCAGCGCTCAGGGTGCCGCTGACCCATAACACAACCCAAAACGGCGAACGCCTGCAACCAGTTGTTCATGGACTTGGACACCTTAACCCTCCTATCATTAGGTTTATCCAGAAAACGCTTCTCCCTATCAACCGTATGCTGGTCTACCGATATCAGGGACCAAATATCCACAAATTGATTAGACCAAATCTTTTCCCTCACCGCATCATCCAAGTGAGAGCCTAACGGACTGACACCGCAGGAAAACGAGTCCTTGTGCACACCTGCCAATGCCGGGGGAACCCCACCCGAAGACAACGAAGTCTCAGGCGGAGGAGGCCCCAACACCGGCGGATCCGGCACAGGAGCCGCAGGGGGCAACAAAGATGGAAGCGGCTGAACCGGAAGGGGCGGAGCCAACTCCCGGCGGCGAGAAACCCCCGCCGGCCGGCGCACTGGACCAGTGCTCCTGCGGCCTCCAGAAGGAGCAGCCATAGAACCCCTGGAGGAGTCCGGACTATGCCCCAGACGTACCGGAGGGCGATGCGCCCGAGCCGACCGACGCTCACCATGTACGGCAGGGGGAGGGGCGGAAGGGGTTAAAACATGCGGCGTCCCCGCCGTGGCCGAAATCGCAGGCACATGAGGGACAGAGGAAGGGGGAGCGGATAGACTCCCCAGAAAGGAGCAAATCCAGCCCTCCCCTCCTCACTAAATCTCGCCAGGAGCGCATTGCGCAGTTCAGCGTCTCCTGCGGACATCTCTGTGGGGACAGGCAGCCACTTACCAGCTTGCCTTCTCCGTAAAGAGGAAGAGGCAGGGGCACGGAGGGCGTATTTAACCCTTCCCCAGGCCACCTCCCCTTCCTGCTCCCTAGCTCCACCACTCTCCTCTTAACCCCTTCACTCCCACTCCGGCCTACCATCCCTAAACACCCATAACTGCCCCTCGGGCGTACCTCCATATAAAAGGGGGGGGGGGCCCATACATATTAAACCCCAGGAAAGGGAAGGGGAACCACCAGTCCCTCATCACCCTCCTTAAACCGGGTGCTATCCATTACAATGATACTGTGCACCTCGGGCCGCCCGCGGGGCTATTGTCCCGCACTCATAAGAGGGCCGACGTGCGCAGCACCATTGTAATCTATGATGCTGTGCGCTCCCGTGCGCACAATCAATGCCGCTCCGGGATTAATGACCCGCTCACAGACCGGAGGGCATACGGTCGTGTGCAAGGGTCCTGAGACTGAGAATGAAAGGCGTGAGAAGGTAAGGGTTTGGGTTGGGGGCGGCGTACCCTCTACTTCTGGCAAAAAAATTGTTTTGCATTTGTATGTGAAGAGCAAGCCTAATGTAAAGTGAATATTGTAAATCTGAGGTTGTGGTTTAGTGTTTTTCCTGATGTTTAAAATGCAATAGAAATGTCAAGTACACGGAGTGCAAGGACTAATAAAGTTAGGAAAGTTTTTCACTGTAATTAGATTAAAGGTCTCTCTGAAAACTGGAACACAAAGTCCTCTCTGATAAATGCATTAAAGCTCAGGAATATTTGTCACTGTGAGCAGAAGACGGAGTGCGACGAGGCACTGCCGGGGAAATGCACTTAGATTTAATACATTCATCTGTCCCACCATTATACTGTCTGAAATGGCACATAATACCAATCCAATATCCCTGCCAGTGGTTATACAGTCAAATATGGTCTTGATTTAAAGGGCACCAAACACTATTTATTTTTCCTTTAGAATCAAGTGATTTTTGGCTTTTTGCTAACATAATTGATAAAGCTCCGCTGCTCCATAGCTCTAGTACACAGCATTCCCCCCCTTACATAGATCACAGCTTCCAGGTGTCACCACTAGGGGGCTGATCCGTTCTCTTCTGCCTATGGCGCCTACTGGCGTGAAGACGCATACAGTCTACCTCCGGCACTCCAGCTGTTCTGCAACTACAACTCCCACAATCCACCTTTCACTTCTGTGGGAGTTACAAGAACAGCCGAGTAAGTGTGCATGCTGGGAGTTGTAGTGTCACAGCAGCTAGCATGCCAAAGGTTGCTGATCTCCGAACTAGTGGTTGTAACAGGCGACCACATTTCTGTGGGATTTATGCTTTTTTTTATTATTAAAAGGAAACAGTCAGCAGTCTTCACCGCACTGAACCGGTAACATCGCCAGATAGATTCCAATAAATCAAGCGTAACGATAACTACTGTATGTGGACGAAGGGGTTGAACATACCCACATTTTTACCCAGGCAGCCCCCCTATTGTGAACATCATGAATCGCGCAGGGCAAACGCTAGGATATCCAGTGGACTGCTAGGCGGAGGCTTCTGCCTAGAAGTGAGCCCAGTGACGTCACCGGCACTAATGGACTGGCTTTAGTACTGCCCTATTCTGTAAAACGGCTAGGGCTTCACTAAGGCCTCTCTTAGACGGGCGAGACTTCCGCGCGGGTGCGATGCGTGAGGAGAACGCATTGCACCCGTACTGAATCCGGACCCATTCATTTCTATGGGGCTGTGCACATGAGCGGTGATTTTCACGCATCACTGGTGCGTTGCGTGAAAATCGCAGCATGCTCCTCTTTGTGCGTTTTCCACGCAACGCAGGCCCCATAGAAGTGAATGGGGCTGTGTGAAAATCGCAAGCATTCGCAAGCAAGTGCGGATTCAGTGCGATTTTCACGCATGGTTGCTAGGAGACGATCGGCATGGGGACCCGATCATTATTATTTTCCCTTATAACATGGTTATAAGGGAAAATAATAGCATTCTTAATACAGAATGCATAGTACAATAGGGCTGGAGGGGTTAAAAAAAAAGAAAAAATAATTTAACTCACCTTAATCGACTTGTTCACGCAGCCCGGCTTCACTTCTGTCTTCTTTGCTGTGCAGTAAGTAAAGGACCTGTGGTGACGTCACTGCGCCCATCACATGGTCCGTCACATGATCCATCACCATGGTAAAAGATCATGTAATGGACCATGTGATGAGCGCAGTGACGTCATCAAAAGTCCTATTCCTCAAAGAAGAAGACAGAAGAGAAGCCGGGCTGCGCAAACAAATGAATTAAGGTGAGTTAAATTATTTTTTAAACATTTTTAACCCCTCCAGCGCTATTGTACTAAGCATTCTGTATTAATAATGATATTATTTTCCCTTATAGCCATGTTATAAGGGAAAATAATACAATCTACACAACACCTAACCCAAACCCGAACTTCTGTGAAGAAGCCTGGGTTCAGGTCTAGGTACCAAACATGCCGATTTTTCTCACGCGCGTGCAAAACGCATTAGAATGTTTTGCACTCGCGGGGAAAAATCCTGCATTTTCCCGCGACGCACCCGCCCACCCGGGCCAAAAACATGACACCCGTGTGAAAGAGGCCTAAAGCCGGCCCATCAGAGCCAGTGACATCACCGAATAAACTGCTGGGCAGAAGCCTCCATCTAGCAGTGTAAAAACAAAGAAGTCCTTGCGCTGCCGGGAAAAGGAGAGCATCGGAGCATGAAGTGCTCATATCAGAGGGGCTGCCTGGGTGAAAATGGGAGTATGTCTTGGTTCAGCTCTAAAACCCGAACAACCCCTTTAAGGATAACACAGATTTAGCTTCATATGTAAATGAGTGTAGACTGGATGTCTTGGTTTCTCTGCTACCTACCAAGTCCTACCCTTTCTTTCAGTTTGTAGCATCATAGGACACCTTCTCCAAATTCTGCGCATGCGTCATGCAGCGGGGACTGGAGGATTCATACATGCATCTGTCTCTGCTGCACTGCATCCAAAGCTAATGCATCACCACAAACCATTCAACGAAAGGCAGTGTGCAGACTTCAGGCCCTAGAAGCTTGGCGCATGCGCAGGATTTGGAGAAGATGACAGAGACTGAAAACAATGTCTTTCAACTGCAGAAGGGAAGGTTTGGTTGGGTTAAAAGTACACGAACTAAGAACATTAGTTGTTGGATAAATTCCCAGTGGGCCCTTGGACACTCTATTGCTTACAACATGCGAGTTATTACAGGGAGGAGCGTGACACGGAAACTTTCAATGGTGTTCATCGTCTTCCTGTGTCATGTACCACCTCCCCCCGCCTCGGGCCTGCACGATGCAGAAAACTGTGGAGAGTCTCATTAAACAGATTCTCCAGGAAATAGGCTAGACCATCAATCTTTGACTGGTTGGATCTGACCTCCAGGATGATGGGGCACAATGAATGGTGCCATGGCTCTCCAGCTCATCAAGTAGATAGGAGGGCCACCCATAGGAACAAGCCTCGGGCGCTGTCCCTTCATTAAAGGGTAGGTCATTAGACTTAGGGTACTTTCACACTTGCGGCAGAGGATTCCTGCAGGCAGTTCTGTCGCCGGACGCAAACTGATGGCATTGGATCTGGTTGCGGATCCGTCTGACAAATGCATTGAAATACCGGATGTGTCTCTCCGGTGTAATCCGGTAAAACGGATCCGGTATAATTATTTTTTTGCATTTTTAAAGGTCTGCGCATGCGCAGAACGAAAATCCGTATCCGTTTTACCAGAACACTTAATGCCGGATCCGGCACTAATACACTTCAATGTAAATTAATGCCGGATCCGGCATTCCGGCAAGTGTTCAGTATTTTTGACCAGAGATAAAACTGCAGCATGCTGCGGTATTTTCTCCGTCCAAAAAACGTAAGAGGGACTGAACTGATGCATCCTGATCGGATCGCTCTCCATTCAGAATGCTTTAGGATAAATCTGTTCTTTTCCAGTATTGAGCCCCTAGGACGGAACTCAGTGCCGGAAAGGAAAAACGCTAGTGTGAAAGTAGCCCTTAAAGTCGTACTGATTTTATTTATAATTTTTTTTCTAAAGTTTTTTTTGTTTTTCATTTCTGATGGTAGATTATTTGAATTCAATTTTTTGTGCCTAATTATAAAGAATGTTGGAGAATGGTGGAGCTTCTGCTCTGAGCGGTCATCAGTCATTACAGAGACTGGCAGCGCATGGACAAAAAAAACAATTGATTGATTTCCACAGGACAATGTAGTGAGCATGCTCAGTGACACTGGGGGGGGGGGGGGGTAGGAAGCTGGAGGAGATGCTTTCCACATAGCTTATTGTCGATGGTACAGAGACAGCTCCTCCTCCTTAAAAATACTGCCCTTAAGGTAACAAGTCAATATCTGCTTTCCTGGAAAAACGGGTTTGCAATAAGGAGGTGTATTTCTAAAATATGTGAAGTTTTTTTGGAGCAGCTCTCAAACATCAGTAAATTCAGAAAAAGTTTTTTTATTATTTTTTATATTCTTATTAATAATTAGCATTTCTTATTAGTAGTTTCTTATCAGTATCATGCATTATGTTTTACTATTTGATTCATATTAGCATTACATATTATTATTTTTCTTTTTTACATTTTTTATCAAAATTGGCACTATTATTATTATTAATCATTTATAGATTTTTTTTTACTGTTCATTAATATTATTATTAGTAATACGTCTTATCATTTATTGTTATTTTAGAAATTTGGTTTTATTTTCAGCATTTTTTTTCTTCTTCTTTCGTTCTCTTAATTTTTTTTCTTAGTTTTTTTTGTTAGTAAAAATTATTATTATTATTATTATTATTAATAATATTATTATTCACATTTATGTTTTTCTTAGTTTATTATTAGTGGAATTGTTTATTATTATTATTATTATTATTATTATTATTAATGTTGTTATTGTTATTATTTTTTTCTTAGTTTATTATTAGTGGAACTGTTTATTATTATTATTATTATTACAGTTCTGACTGAACATTTCTTCCTGGCCTGGACTCGGATCAGTAAAGTTTCCAGCACAAGTAACATCATTTCTCGGCCAGGAAAAGACAGAGGTTTATTAAGTTCAATCTTTAATATAAGAAAATATAATTTGATCCGGTCGAGGGAAGAATCTTTATGAAGGTTAATTCAATTTCTTTAAGAAGGCGACGTCACCTCTCTGACCTTCCACTGGCAATTTATCAGACTGCGGGAATACGATGCTAAACTGCAGCGATGCCCAGAGGCGAGTCTATGAGACTTCCGGGTTAATGCATCCAATTATTTACTAACTATATATAGAGCACTGAGCTCAGCTCCACCGCTCTAACAGCAGAGAATCCCATCAGCTAAAGACTAGGACTTCAACTCTCACACAAGGTCAGGTGTAAAGCATTATCAGGTAAGTCAGAGGTATATACAGTACAACGTATGGCTGTTTTTTCTGTTTTATTATACTACAATCTGGAATTAAAATAGATTTTAATGTAAACTATCAAATTGTTACAGTGGAATGAAAAAAGATACAATGTTTAATAAATAAATAAAAACTGAAAAGTTCTGAGTTCATATGTGTTCACCTCCTTTGCAGTGAATTCCCTAAATAATGTCTGGTTCTACCAATAAAGTTCAGAAGTCCCATAATTAGTTACATAGTTACATAGTTAATACGGTTGAAAAAAGACATAAGTCCATCAAGTTCAACCAAGGGGTAGGTGGGGGGCGCGAATACGGCCCCCCAGTGTCACATGACCTGTCACATGATGTGAGAATAAATGCACATGAATCTGCAACACTAGCGAGCATGAAGACCATGGAGCTGCCAAACAAACATGTGGAAACATGTAGATAAGGGTTGGGTGTAAAAATATATATATATCCCAAACTTTGAGTGTCCCATGGAGGGACAAGGACAATTACTAAATTTACAGTATATAGCTTTTATTCTTTTTTATTCATTTCAATAAATAAAAACCTTTAAAAAAAATATCAAAATGTGTTTTATTGCCATATTCTGACACCCATTATTGTCTTATATTTCTAGAGCTGCATAAGGGATTGTGTTTTTGCAGGAGGAGCTCCTGATTTTATTTTTTATTTTTTAAAGTCGGACAAATGATCCCCCCTTCACTTGGTCAACTAGGAACCTTAAGCTCTGACACACTCCAACTAGGGAGGGTGCCTTAAGTAACCAGCGACAGCCAGCCATAGTTTGGGAAAAAATGTGGTTGTGCTTGTGCTGGCTGAAAACAAGCATGCCCTAAAGTAGATTCCAAAAAGCCTAACACTAGAGCACAGGCCAAAGGCTGCAGCTGGTGCTCTGGAATGTTGACCAAAGGAAGGAACAGGACAGTGGCAGGACAGAGAGCCAGAGCCTGGGAGAGTAGCTTGTTTCCCATGGCCACAGGGGGAAGCAGGACAGTTGTGGGCAAGGGAGGCCAGCACAACACATTTATTGCATGTGACTCACTGAAATATTTATTACAAAACAAGAACACCAGCAGAAATACATCCCAAATGATCTGACTTTAAGACCTGCCCACATAATATGGCAAGTAGTTATTTTTTATTTAAATAATTTTTATTAAAGAAACAACAAAATTAATCAACAGCATTACAATTCTTGTCCCTCTTTTTTTTCTCTCTATTCTCGACCCACTCACCCAAACCTACCCTCCCTCTCTTACGATGCGTCTCTAAGTCCTCCTCAAAAAAAAGGAAGGAAAGAAAAAAGGAAATGGAAAGTGAAGAATAAAAAGTGTGTGTGTGTGTGGGGGGGGGGGGGGGGGGGGGGGGATGACGACAATACAAAAGACCTACCACTTCCAACCTCCCCGTATCCTAGACCATTTTTTCCTCAGAATTTCTTTGTTAGTATAAAATATTCTCATATCTTAACCTTGTTAACCAAATATAACCACTTGTTAAGGTTTGGAATATTTTGTAAGGACCAGATTCGAATGATCAAAAGTCTGGCTAGAAACAAAATTCTAATCAAAATAATCTTTTTGTACTTATGGCAGTTTACCTTAGATAAGTCACTCAGTATCCAGCACTCAGGTGAAAACGGAATTACTACTCTCAATTTTTGGGTGATAAAATTCTGAAATGAACCTCGGTAGGCTTTTAGATCTGGACACAACCAAAGGAGATGCAAAAAGTCCGCCGACTGTGAGTCACACCGTGGGCAATTCGAAGTTTCTCTTAAACCACATTTTTTAAGCCAAAATCGGCTTAATGTACACACTGTGAAAAATATTAAACTGCACCAATATGTTATTTGAGTTGTGCAATACTAATCTTACATGTCTCCATTCCTCTAACGTAACCATAGGACAATCAATTTCCCAAGCCTTCTGACCCAGGGAGACAACCTTATTAAATAGTGCCTTAACTAATAATTTATATAATTGGGAGATCTTACCCTTCCGGCCTAGACTCCCTATGACAACATTTAAGGGTGAAGAAGTGTTTATCTCCAACAATGGACCTTCTTTTACACTAAAAAGTGCTGAACGTATCTGAAAATACCTAAACCAACTTAGATTACCTAAATTTTACATTTGTGCTAGATCAGAGCACCTCTTGGCTTCTCACCACTTGTGAAACATACATAATATTACTTTTCTGCCAAAACTTATCCCCGAGTAGTTTGTCAATGTTCTGTAGGTAAAAATTATGCCAAAGAGGAGTTCACAAAAGAGATCCCTTTATCCCCATCCATCTTCTAATAGTGGTCCAAGATAGAGAATAACTTTCCAGTCGCTCCGTATTCTTGTTTAACATTAATCGCCCAGATTCCAGCAGGGTAAATATATTATCAAATGGGGATCGTTTCACCAAAGTCTTACACAAGGGACTTTTCTCCCATTCACAAAATAACCATAACTGCCCAACTAGAAAATAACCCTTGAAGTAGGGAAGATCCAACCCTCCCTGCTCCAACGGCTTATAGAAATAGTCCAGTTTTAACCTCACTCGCTTTCTTCCCCAAAGAAGATCAGTAATCAACCTCTCAATAAGTTTGAAAAACGTATCCTCGATCCAAATTGGGGAATTCCTGAGAATATAGAGAAGTTGGGGCAGAATCACCATCTTTATCAAGGAAATTTAGATCTGGTTATGGGCAATCAAAGCCATATCGTGATTTACTTAAAAATGGCATCAAATTAAATTGGATAAAGTCTACAATCCTAGGCGATATCGTCATACCAAGATACTCAAATAAATCAACCACCTTTAGCATTGTCGAAGGCCCCTCGCTCAGATACTCTAAATTATCCAATAACGTAAGGGTAGTCTTTGACCGGTTAACATCTAAGCCAGAGACTTCACCAAAGGATTTGACTATACGAATAATTCTTGGGAGAGTAATATTAGTACGATTTATAAAGAATAGGACATCATCCATGTTTAGAGAATTCTGATCCTCTAGTCCCAGTACTCCAAAACCCTCAATCCTTGTATCTTGCCTAACACTAAGTGCCAGAGGCTCAATATAGATGTCAAACAATAACGGAGAAAGTGGACAACCTTGACGAGTACCTCTAGTCAACCTCAAACTTGAGGTTGGACTACCATTAAGATTCAGCTTTGCGATGGGGGAGTTGTACAGAAGCCTTGCCATACTTATGAATCTGGTACCGAATCCCATCCTTCCCAACAACCTCCATAGGAAGGCGTCCAAAGATAGGATGGAGCGGGAATCCCCCCCACCCCGATGACTGTATATTTGCAAAAAGTCGATGAAGGTTGTGATGAGTACATTTATTAGGGATAAACCCATTCTGGCCAGGGTGTATAATCGAGGAGATAATGCTAGAAAGCCTTGTGGCCAGCATCCTTGCTAAGAGCTTAACATCTGTATTCAGGAGCAATATCGGTCTATATGACCCTATATCTAAGGGATCCTTCCCCTTTTTCAATATTAATACAATTATAGCTTCTGTCATTGACTCAGGTAAAATAAAATCCTCCAATGACTCACCAATTACCGTCAACAAACGTGGAAGAATAACCTCACCGTACTTACGATAAAGCTTATATGGAAAGCCATCTGATCCAGGCTTTTAGTGCGGCATCTAACTCCTAAAGTGTAAATTCTACTCAAGGTATTCCCTCTGTGCATCAGTAAGGAGCTGCTGATTTATTGATACTATTTTGAGTTATACATAACTTTTTTGTTCAATTTATTTAGGGGGTGAGGTGACTACAATACTGATTCACCCAAGCTTTTATTATTGTAGTCTCTGGGGAACCTCCCTCGCAGGCAGGACTTTAAAATCCTCTCAGCATGATCAACCCAATTAAACCAGGCATAACCGGGTAGAGATGAACATGCTGAAACAGTATATTTCTTTCTTCTCTATGGTTCATAAGTGCCAAAAAATATATATTTTTATATTTATGCAAAGTAGGTATTTGGAGTACCAAGGGACTGGACATAGCACTAGGAGCACCACTAGCACAACACCTCGTGTGATCTCTGTACTCCCCCTATTTGAGTGAAAAGGCTGGACATCTCCATAACTATCTGTAGAGATCTAAGGGCGTGTTGCAAAAACTCCACAAAGTAGATAGAAGGATCTGTCCATAGGACCACTATAAGCCATACAGTCCACAGAGGAGATGGAAGGATCTGTCTATAGGACCACTATAAGCCGTACACTACACAGAGGAGATGGAAGGATCTGTCTATAGGACCACTATAAGCTGTACACTCCACAGAGGAGATGGAAGGATCTGTCTATAGGACCACTATAAGCCGTACACTACACAGAGGAGATGGAAGGATCTGTCTATAGGACCACTATAAGCCGTACAGTCCACAGAGGAGATGGAAGGATCTGTCTATAGGACCACTATAAGCTGTACACTTCACAGAGGAGAAGAAAGGATCCGTCCATAGTACCACTATAAGCAGAATCCTCCACAGAGGAGATGGAAGGATCTGTCTATAGGACCACTATAAGCTGTACACTCCACAGAGAAGAAGAAAGGATCTGTCCATAGTACCACTATAAGCAGAATCCTCCACAGAGGAGATGGAAGGATCTGTCTATAGGACCACTATAAGCCGTACACTTCACAGAGGAGATGAAAGGATCTGTCCATAGGACACTATAAGCCGTACACTTCACAGAGGAGATGGAAGGACCTGTCCATAGGACACTATAAGCCGTACAGTCCACAGAGGAGATGGAAGGATCTGTCTATAGGACCACTATAAGCTGTACACTCCACAGAGAAGAAGAAAGGATCTTTCCATAGTACCACTATAAGCAGAATCCTCCACAGAGGAGATGGAAGGATCTGTCTATAGGACCACTATAAGCCGTACACTCCACAGAGGAGATGAAAGGATCTGTCCATAGGACCACTATAAGCTGTACGCTCCACAGAGGAGATGGAAGGATTTGTCCATAGGAACACTATAAGCTGGACACTCCACAGAGGAGATTGAAGGATCTGTCCATAGGAACACTATAAGCTGGACACTCCACAGAGGAGATTGAAGGATCTGTCTATAGGACCACTATAACCTGTACACTTTACAGAGGAGATGAAAGGATCTGTCCATAGGACCAATATAAGCTGTACACTCCACAGAGGAGATGGAAGGATCTGTCTATAGGACCACTATAATCTGTACATTTTATATCTCTATATTTAAACCAAAACCATCAAGTCCTGCAGTTTTTGCACTGACCACTAACTTAAATATGAATTCACATGTGGTTTTATATCAAGTTTGTGATGTCAGATGTATGTTTATTGCTCTAGTATGGCCCCTGTAGGGGTTAAACACTCAGATGACTTTTATTTATTTAGTATTTTCTTCCTAATCTGCTATCTTAGTTGCTTGAATCCTGCTTCCTATTATGCTGAGACTAAGAGTCAGATTTATTCTCAAAATGTGTCAGTGTCAGGCATCAGTGTTACGTTCTCTCCATTTATCTGTTTGGATCCTGTAAGGATAAAATTATATTATGTCTTTTATCCATTGGCTCAATTTTGTTTTCACCTTGATGTAACATTACTGATCCATACCATGTCTGTGCAATGGAATTTCTGCTGGAGCTAGCCATAACTTACAATAGTGTGCTGCAGGATTATAGTTCATCCTTCTACAAACCGGATTACAAAAAAGTTGGGACACTAAACAAATTGTGAATAAAAACTGAATGCAATGATGTGGAGATGGCAAATGTCAATATTTTATTTGTAATAGAACGTAGATGACAGATCAAACGTTTAATCCGAGTAAATGTATTATTTTAAAGGAAAAATACGTTGATTCAAATTTTCACGGTGTCAACAAATCCCAAAAAAGTTGGGACAAGTAGCAATAAGAGGCTGGAAAAAGTAAATTTGAGCATAACGAAGAGCTGTAAGACCAATTAACACTAATTAGGTCAATTGGCAACATGATTGGGTATAAAAAGAGCTTCTCAGAGCGGCAGTGTCTCTCAGAAGCCAAGATGGGTAGAGGATCACCAATTCCCACAATGTTGGCAGAAAGATAGTGGAGCAATATCAGAAAGGTGTTACCCAGCGAAACACTGCAAAGACTTTGCATCAATCATCATCAACTGTGCATAACATCATCCGAAGATTCAGAGATTCTGGAACAATCTCTGTGCGTAAGGGTCAAGGCCGTAAAACCATACTGGATGCCCGTGATCTCCGGGCCCTTAAACGACACTGCACCACAAACAGGAATGCTACTGTAAAGGAAATCACAGAATGGGCTCAGGAATACTTCCAGAAACCATTGTCAGTGAACACAATCCACCGCGCCATCCGCCGTTGCCAGCTGAAACTCTACAGTGCAAAGAAGAAGCCATTTCTAAGTAAGATCCACAAGCTCAGGCGTTTTCACTGGGCCAGGGATCATTTACAATGGAGTGTGGCAAAATGGAAGACTGTTCTGTGGTCAGACGAGTCACGATTCAAAGTTCTTTTTGGAAATCTGGGACCCCATGTCATCCGGACCAAAGAGGACAAGGACAACCCAAGTTGTTATCAAGGCTCAGTTCAGAAGCCTGCATCTCTGATGGTATGGGGTTGCATGAGTGCATGTGGCATGGGCAGCTTGCATGTCTGGAAAGGCACCATCAATGCAGAAAAATATATTCAGGTTCTAGAACAACATCTGCTCCCATCCAGACGTCATCTCTTTCAGGGAAGACCCTGCATTTTTCAACAAGATAATGCCAGACCACATTCTGCATCAATCACAACATCATGGCTGCGTAGGAGAAGGATCCGGGGACTGAAATGGCCGGTCTGCAGTCCAGACCTTTCACCTATAGAGAACATTTGGCGCATCATAAGGAGGAAGGTGCAACAAAGAAGGTCCAAGACGATGGAACAGTTAGAGGCCTGTATTAGACAAGAATGGGAGAGCATTCCTATTTCTAAACTTGAGAAACTGGTCTCCTCGGTCCCCAGACGTCTGTTGAGTGTTGTAAGAAGAAGGGGAGATGCCACACAGTGGTGGAAATGGCCTTGTCCCAACTTTTTGGGGATTTGTTGACACCATGAAATTCTGATTCAACATATTTTTCCCTTAAAATGGTACATTTTCTCAGTTTAAACTTTTGTTCCGTGATTTATGTTCTATTCTAAATAAAATATTAGAAGTTGGCACCTCCACATCATTGCATTCAGTTTTTATTCACGATTTGTATAGTGTCCCAACTTTTTTGGAATCCGGTTTGTACATAGCAGAGAGTATTAATGTAGTCATATTCTGCACATAGGAGCAGTATTATAGTAGTTATATTCTTGTTGTCACCACCAGATATCTGAGAAGCTCTGACAGACGTTCTTCAGAACCTCTTGCTTAAGGTTCTTTTGTTTTGCTTTTGTTTTGTCATCTCGTTTCCCTCTCTCAGCTGTCATCTAGTTGCACTAATTGCTTCCCTTTAAATCCCCTCCCATACTTCATCACTTTGCGGTTTATACAACTTCCTGGATTGTGTGCATGCTGGATGCTGCAACTGATGCTTCTACAGATAAGTCTGTTCCTTTATTTGTGTTTTCCTGTTGGCTTGATCCTAGATGACCCTGACTCCCTCTGTATTAAGTGTAGGGAGCCGGTGGTCATGTCCCCTCACTATTATAGGGTGTTCAGGTGTTATACAGTCAAGGCACGAGGGCATGCAATTATCTATCAAAGAGATCTTTGCATGGGCTGAGAAGTCAGGGAGAGAGCTAGGGCTTTTACAGGGCTCCCCCTTATGTTCCTTAGTTTGGGATCAAGTCAGTAGGATGGGAGAGATGACACAAAACAACCAAACTAGAAATCCCACTTATCTTTCTTAGCTGGAACAGGCAGACAACCTTCCTTCCTAGCTTCCAAGACCACAATGATTAGTATAATCCGCTCAGAGCACTGGGCTGGTGTGCTATTTAAACTAATGACCCCACCCAGTGCACCTGATGAGAGGCGGATCCAGCACGGCTCCAAAACAACACTAAACTCGTGCTGCTATCCTGGCTGACCTCCACACATCGTCAGAGTGGGGCATGACATATCTTCATTTGTTGCCTTCTAGTTTTCTGCAACACCATCCGAGACACTTGTACATAGGAGCAGTATTATAGTAGTTATATTCTTGTACGTACATAGGAGCAGTATTATAGTAGTTATAGTCTTGTACATAGGAGCAGTATTATAGTAGTTATAGTCTTGTACATAATAGATAGTATTACAGTAGTAATAATATTGTACATAGGAGCATTATTACAGTAGTTATATTCTTATACATAGGAGCAGAATTATAGTAGTTATATTCTTGTACATAGGAGCAGTATTATAGTAGTTATATTCTTGTACATAGGAGCAGTATTATAGTAGTTATATTCTTATACATAGGAGCAGTAATATAGTAGATATTTTCTTGTACATAGGAGCAGTATTATAGTAGTTCTATTCTTGTATATAGGAGCAGTATTATAGTAGTTATATTCTTGTACATAGGAACAGTATTATAGTAGTTATATTCTTGTACATAGGAGCAGTATTATAGTAGTTATATTCCTGTACATAGGAGCAGTATTATAGTAGTTATATTCTTCTACATAGGAGGCAGTATTATAGTAGTTATATTCCTGTACATAGGAGGCAGTATTATAGTAGTTAAATTCCTGTACATAGGAGCAGTATTATAGTAGTTATATTCTTGTACATAGGAGCAGTATTATAGTAGTTATATTCCTGTACATAGGAGGCCGTATTATAGTAGTTATATTCCTGTACATAGGAGCAGTATTATAGTAGTTATATTCTTGTACATAGGAGCAGTATTATAGTAGTTATATTCTTGTACATAGGAGGCAGTATTATAGTAGCTATATTCTTGTACATAGTAGGCAGTATTATAGTAATTATATTCTTGTACATAGGAGCAGTATTATAGTAGTTATACTCTTGTACATAGGAGCAGTATTATAGTAGTTATATTCTTGTACATAGGAGGCAGTATTATAGTAGTTATATTCCTGTACATAGGAGGCAGTATTATAGTAGTTAAATTCCTGTACATAGGAGCAGTATTATAGTAGTTATATTCTTGTACATAGGAGCAGTATTATAGTAGTTATATTCCTGTACATAGGAGGCCGTATTATAGTAGTTATATTCCTGTACATAGGAGCAGTATTATAGTAGTTATATTCTTGTACATAGGAGCAGTATTATAGTAGTTATATTCTTGTACATAGGAGGCAGTATTATAGTAGCTATATTCTTGTACATAGGAGGCAGTATTATAGTAATTATATTCTTGTACATAGGAGCAGTATTATAGTAGTTATAGTCTTGTACATAGGAGCAGTATTATAGTAGTTATAGTCTTGTACATAGGAGCAGTATTATAGTAATTATATTCTTGTACATAGGAGCAGTATTATAGTAGTTATAGTCTTGTACATAGGAGCAGTATTATAGTAGTTATATTCTTGTACATAGGAGAAGTAATATAGTAGTAATATTCTCATACATAGGAGAAGTATTATAGTAGTTATATTCTTGTACATAGGAGCAGTAGTATAGTAGTTATATTCTTGTACATAGGAGCAGTATTATAGTAGTTATATTCTTGTACATAGGAGCAGTATTATAGTAGTTATATTCTTGTACATAGGAGCAGTATTATAGTAGTTATATTCTTGTACATAGGAGAAGTAATATAGTAGTAATATTCTCATACATAGGAGAAGTATTATAGTAGTTATATTCTTGTACATAGGAGCAGTAGTATAGTAGTTATATTCTTGTACATAGGAGCAGTATTATAGTAGTTATATTCTTGTACATAGGAGCAGTATTATAGTAGTTATATTCTTGTACATAGGAGCAGTATTATAGTAGTTATATTCTTGTACATAGGAGAAGTAATATAGTAGTAATATTCTCATACATAGGAGAAGTATTATAGTAGTTATATTCTTGTACATAGGAGCAGTAATATAGTAGTTATATTCTTGTACATAGGAGCAGTAATATAGCAGTTATATTCTTATACATAGGAGAAGTATTGTAGTAGTTATATTCTTCTAAATAGGGGATAGTATTATAAGAACTTTATTTTTGCATATAGAGAGTAGTTTTAAAGTCTGCAGTACTCATTTACATGGTAATGATCATTTGGCTGGTCATTACACACTTCATTGTCTTCTGTCTCACTTGCTGCACTCGTTAAGGATTCTTGGAGTCCTCTCTCTTAGGCCTCCTGCACACGAACGTTTTTTTACACGGTCCGCAAAAACGGGGTCCGTAGGTCCGTGATCCGTGACCGTTTTTCCGTCCGTGGGTCTTCCTTGATTTTTGGAGGATCCACGGACATGAAAAAAAAGTCATTTTGGCGTCCGCCTGGCCGTGCGGAGCCAAACGGATCCGTCCTGAATTACAATGCAAGTCAATGGGGACGGATCCGTTTGATGTTGACACAATATGGTGCCATTTCAAACGGATCCGTCCCCATTGACTTTCAATGTAAAGTCTGGAGTTCTGTTATACCATCGGATTGGAGTTTTCTCCAATCCGATGGTATATTTTAACTTGTAGCGTCCCCATCACCATGGGAACGCCTCTATGTTAGAATATACTGTCGGATATGAGCTACATCGTGAAACTCATTTCCGACAGTATATTCTAACACAGAGGCGTTCCCATGGTGATGGAGACGCTTCAGGTTAGAATATACAAAAAAAACTGTGTACATGACTGCCCCCTGCTGCCTGGCAGGTGCTGCCAGGCAGCAGGGGGCAGACCCCCCCCCCTGTTTTTAACTCATTGGTGGCCAGTGGGCCCCCCCTCCCCTATTGTTAACTCGTTGGTGGCCAGTGTGCGCACCCCCCTCCCTCCCTCTATTGTAATAATAGCATTGGGGCCAGTGTGCGCGCCCCCCCAACCCCTCCCCCCTCCCTCCCTCTATTGTAATAATAGCATTGGGGCCAGTGTGCGCGCCCCCCCACCCCCCCCCTCCCTCCCTCTATTGTAATAATAGCATTGGGGCCAGTGTGCGCGCCCCCCCAACCCCCCCCCCCCTCCCTCCCTCTATTGTAATAATAGCATTGGGGCCAGTGTGCCCCCCCCCCCCCCCCCCCGATCATCGGTGGCAGCGGAGTAGAAGATTCATTACCTGGCTGCTGGCTGCTGCGATCTCTGTGTCCGGCCGGGAGCTCCTCCTACTGGTAAGTGACAGGTCTGTGCGGCGCATTGCTGTCACTTACCAGTAGGAGGAGCTCCCGGCCGGACGCAGACATCGCAGCAGCCAGCAGCCAGGTAAGTATGAAAATCTTCTACTCCGCTGCCACCGATGATCGGGGGGGGGGGGGGGGGGGCTGTGGGGGGGGGGGGGGGGGTTGTGCGCACACTGGCCCCAATGCTATTATTACAATAGAGGGAGGGAGGGAGGGGGGTGCGCACACTGGCCACCAACGAGTTAACAACAGGGGAGGGGGGGGCCGCACAATGATATTCAAACTGGGGAGGGGGGGGGGTCTGCCCCCTGCTGCCTGGCAGCCCTGATCTCTTACAGGGGGATATGATAGTACAATTAACCCCTTCCGGTGCCGCACTATCATATCCCCCTGTAAGAGATCGGGTGCTGCCAGGCAGCAGGGGGCAGTCTTGTACACAGTTTGTAGTGTATTCTAACTAGAAGCGTCCCATCACCATGGGAACGCTTCTGTGTTAGAATATACTGTCGGATCTGAGTTTTCACGAAGTGAAAACTCAGCTCTGAAAAAGCTTTTATGCAGACGGATCTTCGGATCCGTCTGTATGAAACTAACCTACGGCCACGGATCACGGACACGGATGCCAATCTTGTGTGCATCCGTGTTCTTTCACGGACCCATTGACTTGAATGGGCCCGTGAACCGTTGGCCGTGAAAAAAATAGGACAGGTCATATTTTTTTCACGGCCAGGAAACACGGCTCACGGATGCGGCTGCCAAACGGTGCATTTTCCGATTTTTCAACGGACCCATTGAAAGTCAATGGGTCCGTGAAAAAAAACGGAAAACGGCACAACGGCCACGGATGCACACAACGTTCGTGTGCAGGAGGCCTTAGGAAGATATAGAAGGTCTGAGATTTAATGGTCATCTTTGTGTTGCTGTAAGTTCGTGGCTCAGCTTTTTACATCTTCTAAATTCAGGGTGCTGAGTACGAAAATGATAGAACTGAATTATGGGTATAATTTTATAAGAACCCATCGTTTTGATCAAAGCAAGGATCCAGAGTAGAAATCTTTCAAATAATGATTTGGCCATCTCTGCCGTTCCTCTCCCGTCCAAAATGATGCATTTACAATTCAAATATATTCCACAGTTCGCTGTCATCAGCTGAACAGAAAAATGACAGTAATTCTGCTCCAGCCGCCTCACCCTTTATACTCAGTAACTGGAAAGTGGCATTTACTTTGCTAAGAGAAAGATCTGCAGCAAGAAAGGGTCAAGTCTGCGAAATTCTGCCTCAGGTATAAGATGACAGCCAAAAGCCACATATATGTCACATAAATAAGAATATTATTTTTTAGTTAATTGAAAATAAATAAGTCTAAACAATAATTTCATTGTCTCTATGTATCTTAAATTTAAAAAAATTACTTTTCAAATAGTTTGGATAGCAGATCTGCCCCCTTTCTGTATACAGCTCCTTTGCAGATTTATATATATTCATGGATATACATTTTACTTTACATGTTTTGTATTCTGATCCTGAGTTTATGTGTTTCTCCACTACTTCTGCCTCCTCCTCAATGGCGTCCCTAACATATAGGCCCACACTTGGGGCTATGGGGCTCATGGCGAAGGAAACTAATCCGTATCATCTACTTTTCAGGACATTGTTTTTAGTGCTATCATTAGGATGACCTTGTTTCATTCAGATTTATACAGTTTCTGCTGTGTTCTTTGTTAGCTGTATGATTCTATATTAATTTAGCCCCCCCTAGTGGTGGCTGCAGGAAGCCAAAATTATACAACTGCCTGAATCACAGCTCTCAACTAAATCCATATATTGTATAATTATCAGCACATACTTTCTGGCTTAAAACACAGCGGTGGTCATTAACTTAGAGGGGGTGTAATGTATTAGACAAACATTGGATGCTTTCAGTGCCATACTTGTCCACAGGCCAATGGTCTTCCAGGTTAGCTCCATTTAGTCCGATGCAGCTGGGTTGCAATGTCACGCACGGCGCATGGACGGGTCAGACACTGTTTCTACAGGAAGGCAACCATGTTTTCCTAACCGTGTACAATCCGTGTAAATAAAGATGTAGAGAATGTATTCGAGCAGTGGTTGTCAACATTTGCATGAGAAGTACCCTCTAGTGACAAGAAGTTCAGAAAGAGGACCCCCAAGGAAGCAAACATTGGTAAATGCTAACTTCTCACTCTGCCGTCTTATGCTCTGTTCTAAGCCTTTGTCAGCAGTTCCCTCAGATTTGACGGAATGAATAGCGCTGCATGCGGCAGTGATCTTCCTATCAGAATGACAGACACCACATTTAGACCCATCATACAGTAGATGACGACTACTACTATCCAATCACATGCCACACTACCAAACATACAGGAGAATACAGTGCTGCATATCTCTTACATCCAGCAACATCTCCTCTGATAAAGATGTTCTCTTTCCATATTGTATCTTCTCCATTTGGACTAGACCACCATTACAACATCTTTTATCCATGTTTCATCTTAGGTTCTTACTTTTCCATCATCCTTCTCACCTTCTCAACCCTCCATCCTGCCAACCCTAATACTGTGCCCGCTGAGCTGTAAATAGTATACAAAAAAAAACTTTAGTGTCCCCAATAGTAATAATGTCCCCCATAGTTCCCCAAAAGTAATGGCTCTATAGTACCCACAGTAGTAATAATGCTCCCCTTAGTCCACCAGTAGTAATAACTCCCTCTATAAAGCCCCCAGATATTAATAATTCCCACTATAGGGCCCCAGTAGTAATAAAGCCCCTATACTATGCCCTCATTATACTCCCCAGTACTAATAATGACCCCCTTTAAAAAAAAAATCAAATCCTGACCTCCAAACCTCTGTCTGTGATGTGGTGCAGGACACAGGCCTCCTGAGCTCCTTTCAACCAGGCCTAGACGGTCACAAGGATGATGATGTCATCATGCCTCCTGTGTCAGTATATGATAGGTTTCAAGCCTAGAAACCTGTAGCCTAGGAGTGTGAGCGGTGGGGCAAGGGGACACTGGCTTAGAGGCCAACAATACAGTTGAATGTCAAAAGGTCCTAGTAACCAACAATGAAACCTGCTAGGACAGTCCTGCGTATCCCCGTACCCTTTGGTTGCAGGTTGAAAACCACTCCTATAGAATATTGAATGTTTTGGTCCTCTAAAATAGTGATGGCAATATCCATGGTGATCTAGGGCAGTAAAGGTAGCATCCTTAGTCATCTAGAGTAGTAAAGGTAGCATCATCTACGGTAGTGGGGAAAGCATACCTGATCATCTAAGGCTAGTTTCACACTAGCGGCAAGGAACTCCGGCAGGCTGTTCCGGTGGGTGAACAGCCTGTCGGATCTGTCCTGCTGCTAGTTCATGCGTGCCCTTGGACTACCGCTCCGGCACCATTGACTATAATGGGGGCGGGGCGGAGTTTCAGCGGCAACTCGGCAGTACATGCCGAGAGGCGGCCGGAATAAAAGTACGACATGTCATACTTTTATTCCGGCCGCCTCTCGGCATGCGCTGCCATGCTGCCACAGGAACTCCACCCCGCCCCATCCGGAGCGGTAGTCCGGAGGCAGGCGTGCACTAGCGGGAGGACGGATCCGACAAGCTGGTTGACCCGTCAGAACAGCCTGCCGGAGTTCCTTGTCGCGAGTGTGAAACTAGCCTAAGGGGGTGTAAGGGGTTAAGTGGAAGGGTTCTCAGCTCCTTTCATGTGTTAATCTTCTTGCTAGTACACACAATTCCCCCTCTTAGTAGAGCTAATGAATAAAATACCCCTATATAGTGTCCCCAGTAGATGCCCCCCCATAATGTGTGCCAGTATAAAATGCCCCTATACAGTGCCCCTAGCAGATGCCTCATAGTTCTCCTCTCACCCTGTTCCCCATATTGGCCAAACAGCATGGTGACAATGAAAATAATAAACTATACTCACCTCTTCCAGCCGGTGTCCCGCGCTGTACGCTACCCAGCTCAGGTGGCGTGATGATGTCATTGTGCTGCCTGCACTGGCCTCTCATAGGCTACAGGCCTGAAAGCTATCAGAAAGAACGGGGCAGGGAGACGTCGCTTCTGTGCTCCCTGCACCATCTAACTGTTCTGGTGTCCTGAGTAGTGTTGATCACGAATCAACACTATTTTTATCGCGAATATAGGTACTTCGAAAATTCGCAGAAATTTCGAATATAGTGATATATATTTGTAATTTCGAATATTTGAATTTTTTTTTTAATCAGTACACATGATCCCTCCCTGCTTCTAGCTTGTGGGCTAATGAGAAGGCTGCAGTATATTTGACTTTAGGAGTAGTGTTGTTTGCGAATTTTTGGAATGCGAAATTTTTATTGCGATCTTTTTCAACTTACAACTATTAGACAAAAAAGATTATAGCACTATATTAGCTAAATTGCTCTATATTCGATTTCTTTTTCGAATATTCGCTATATTGCTATAACTTAGTTTTTTCGAATATTCGTAATATTCTAAAACAAGAATATATAGCAATATAGCGAATATTCGAAAAAAAAACTAATATAGAGCAATTTAGCTAATATAGTGCTATAATCTTTTTTTTATAGTTGTAATTTTTTTTCCAATCTGAACTTCAGATGAGAAAAAAATTACAACTATTAGACAAAGAAGATTATAGCACTATATTAGCTAAATTGCTCTATATTCGTTTTTTTTAATATTCGCTATATTGCTATATATTCTTGTTTTAGAATATTACGAATATTCGAAAAAACTAAGTTATAGCAATATAGCGAATATTCGAAAAAAAAACTAATATAGAGCAATTTTGCTAATATAGTGCTATAATCTTTTTTGTCTAATAGTTGTAAGTTCAAAAAAATCGCAATACAAATTTCGTATTACGAAAATTCGCATTACGAGAATTCGAATTTCGAAAATTTGCATATTACATAATCATTACCTTGCCGATTTTTCGAGTAAAAAAAACCTAGAATATAAACGAATATTCGAATTAAAAAATATTTGCGAAATATCGCTAATTCGAATATGACCCCTGCCGCTCATCACTAGTCCTGAGGATGGTGATACAGTTGAATACGGAGAAATAAGCGCTCCCACGATGGAAGCGCTTATTTCCCACGGCCCTTCCACTGCCGCCCCTACTTATCTCCAGGGTCACGCCTCCTGAGGTGATCGCCTCACCTTGCCTATTTAGAAGTGCATCCCTGGCTGTATGATTGACATGACAAATTTTCATTCCCTGCAGACAATGAAGGAAAGGCCACAGCTATATTTTTATTCAGAAAATGGCAACCGTATAAAACCGTGCGATCTGCCAGCCGCTGGACTCCCAACGGGCAGTTCCGCCAAACCTTTCATTAACAACTTCTCGTTTGCATTAAGTTGCCGCCAACTGTGACTTATAAAATTCCTCCAACGCCTGCATACTGCCCCACTTGAGGGCATAACACACTGCCAAACATAAATACATAAAATAAAATGAAACCGTCAAATATAACAACCAAAAGGGAGGGAGGGGCACCGCGCTTCCGTTAAAGAGGGAGAGAATAGGCGGGACCAGCCCCTAAGTACCCTCCTGCTGCCCGCCTCCTCTTCCTGCCGCACTAGATTTAACCCTTACCTAACTCCTTAACCCCCTGAACTCTGAACCAGGGCCAGTAAGTGCCCTACAAGGGAAACTAGGAAAGGGGGGTGGCAAAGGGGACCTCCAGTCCCTGTCTACCCTCCCTAAACAGTCGGGTAGCCACCAGAAGAGAAAATTCTATACCTTTTTTCCAATTCAGATAATGGGGTGTGGACCGCTTACTGGAGGGCACTTATGGGAGTGGGGCGCGCTGGATTATAAGTCCACCTTCTCTCTCCCTCTGCTGATGAAACATCCATCGATGTATGTTTAAAGAGGCTCTGTCTTCTAGATCAACCATACCCTACCAGGTTGATTACACTGACAAAAACTATATCTTTCTTTCTGCTGTCGTTAGTCCGGTGGTGGAGAAATAAGAACTTTTCAAAATATGCAAATGAAGTATTTGAGCACCAGGAGGCAGACTTCTGCGGTTCAAGCACCACTCCAGCGACTCCCCTAGTGCTCCATAATGATGCTCGTCTGCTGTAGGTCACGCCCCCTGCCTTTAGATTGACAGCTATAGACAGCTATAGATCCTGAGCCTGCTCTCCCATGTCATGACAGCGCCTGCGTACTATGCATCTTCACAAGTTGGGAATGAAGTCAAAGATGTTGTGCTCACACGCCTTTCTGGGCACTGGTGCGCAGGCGCAGAATCTCAGCACTAGACCAGAGGATCTAGCACTGTCAATCTAAAGGCAGGGGGCGTGAACTACAGCAGAGGGGCGTTATTATGGAGCACCAGGGGCGTCGCTGGAGTGGTGCTCAAACCACATAAGCCTGCCTCCTGGTGCTCAAATACTTCATTTGCATATTTTTTTGTTTATTTTTCTCCACCACCAGACCAACAACAGCAGAAAGAAAGATATTGTTTTTGTCAGCGTCAGACACCCTACCAGGTTATATGCCTGTCAGGGTAGGCTTGATACGCATGACAGGGCCTCTTTAAAGCTCAGTTGATGGTTTAAGTGCTGTCAGAAGTTTTGCAGAGTTAAAACGGTTAACAGACTCCATTGTAGTATGTCTTCAGAGTGTTTGTGAAAAGGGAAGGACATTACGTAGATTGCGCCTCCCTGTCTTTCCATATAGCAGATTTGCAAACCGTTCCATACTTTGTGTGACTGTGAACTTTTAGGCCCAAAAATGTCAGGGCTATGAAAGAGATCCAAAGTAGAAACCCAGAGCCAGAATGTGGGTAGCAGCACCAGCTGTCTGGCCAGAAGCAGTAGTAGTAGTAGACCACAGTTTGTGTCCCTGGCTTCAGAAAGGGTAGCAACATTATCATTGAGGATAAAGAGGATAATATTGTGGATTGGATGGCTCACCCCACCTCTCAGCCGTGGCAGGATGATGTGGTCTCAGAGTTCCTCCTGCTGCTCCTCCTCCTTACAGACCCAGAAAAGGCTTTCAGTGGAGTTCTCTCTGTCTTAACTACCCCTTCCTAGTGGGGAACCTTCCTTTTTTCCTAAGAAGGGGCAGGAAAACCCCACTACGCCCTGTCTCTCCCTGTTGACGAGTCAGGGCAGTCAGCATTCGTACTGCCCTGATGAGGAGGTTCAGGAGGAGGCAGGTGACCTCATGCATAGCTGTGTTGGTAGTGGTAATAGTGGCCCCCATAGACACGGTATTGGAGGTGGTGGCAGCGACCTTGGCAGTTGGGGGCAAATGCAGAGCAGTGCAGGGGGCCAAAGGAGCACATGGCCCAGCCCTCCTTGACGCAGCACCGACACCATGTTCTTCCCTTTGTCGGTCACCATGGTTCCTATTTTGAGTTGTCGAGGAGAAAGCCAGGTTTCAATTTCTTGGTAAAGGACGCGGAGCAGTTCCTCCCCTGTGTGACTCAGTTCGCCCAGGAAAACAGTGTGACACCGCCGAGCCCTGCACATGTGGTATGCTGGAGGGGCACTGTGAATTGTCCCTGCAGTGGAGACTGAGGACACGGTGGAGGATAAGGAGGCAAAGGCGGACACTGTTGCAGGACCAACGACATGGGAACACGGCTGGGCAAGAACCACATTTACCCAGTGGGCCGTAAAGGACATCTATTGTCCTTGACCTTAGTTAGAGCTCCACACGTCGGCGCTGCAGTGCAGTTTGGCAGACACTGACAAGCTCAAGGACTGGCCCACCTTCTGTTCTACACATGTGTGCAGGGTTGGTACTGCCTTTTTGGCAAAGAAATAACGGCTTGGGATTGGGACTCTCCACCTCGGCTCGGCATAAGCCATCAGTTCTCTGAAAGGTGCAGAGTCCACCACTTGAAAAGGTAGGGACTGCAGCACCAGTAGTTTGGACAGAAGCACATTCAGCTTCTGCGCCGTTGAATGAGTGCACGCATACTGGGTGATGCAGCAGTTGCTGCGGCAGGCTGGACCACCACATCGGAGCCACGGTTCTCCCAGGCCACTTTATGGTGACGATGCATGTGTTGGCGCAGGGCCGTGGTGCCAACATTGGCACCCTTGCCACGCTTCACCTTCTGCCCACAAATCCGGCAAATGGCCATGTTCACCTCCTCCGGTGGCCAAACAACAAGTATGGCCGAGTATGGCATTTTCCCACCAACACTCCGCGTTGACACATCCGAAGCAGATGGTCTACCCCGGGCACATTTGGCTCCCAACCTTCCACTGCTGCCACCCTGCTGACTCACAGCCGCTGCCTCACGTGCATGCTGCCACCCTGTTCTCCTGATAATGAAGCCCCTTCTTCACCCAACTTTCATCTGCTACTGTCTGCGTATCACTGATGCCCCCCCTCAATGGTCTCAGGGCCAGGAGCGTGACCACTCGCAACACCGGCTCCTACGCGACTCTCCTCATCACTACTTGCCCGCCTACTGAAGGAAGTGGTGGATGCCTCCTCCAGATCTTGGCTGGGCAGTAGCTGCTGACTGTCCTCTAGTAGCTTGTCCTCGCTGAAAAGTGGAGCCGAGGGCATATAATGCTTCTCGTGCTGAGGGAACTTAAAATGACAGAGGAAGGTTCAGGACAGGTGGGGGCACAGGGCGCCTGCTCCTGGGCCATGCCAACTAAGCGTGTGTCAGAGGAACCCACCGACTCTTTGCTGGGGGAGTCTGATGTCACTTGCGACGAACTTGAAGACACGGTCAACTATTCAAGCATTGCTGGGTTGCTGGTCAAGAAATGAGCACTAGATGACACTGGGAGCTTAGGCCTCTCGCTGCGACTCCTGCTGCCCCCCTTCTGCTGCCTGCGACAGATACATTTTGGCCACTGCCCGTTCCCTTTGAAGGGCCTGTCACCTATCTGTCTGACATACTGTATGATTAAAGGATTAAATTAAAATGAAAATAATACCCCTAAAAAATGGCTGTAGTACAACGTTACTTCACAGCTGAACGGTATTTAAGACATATACTGTATATATTTTTTCTGATTAATAAACTCCCGCCCCCAAAAAAACAGAATTCACAGCAGAATGGCAATTAAGACATATTCTTTTTCCTATTTCTACACTCCAAAAAAAGAAATATAACAATCAGAATTCACCGCAGAACGGCTATTGGGACGTACATATATTTCCTATTAATACACCACCTAAATGGCTGTAGTACAATGTAACCTCACAGCTGAATGGCAATTAAGACATACATATATATATTTTTTTCTGATTAATAAACCCACCCCAAAAAAAAATTTGCACAATTCACCGCAGAACGGCAATTAAGACGTATTCTTTTTTCTATTTCTACTCCCCAAAATAAGAAATATGACAATCAGAATTCACCGCAGAACGGCTAATGGGACGTACGTATCTTTCCTATTAATAAACCCCGTAAATGGCTGCAGTACAATGTAACTTCACCGCTGAATGCCAATTATGACATATATTTTCTCCTTTTGCGAGTTCGGGGACCCGGACCTGAACCCGGACTTTTTCACTGAAGTTCGGTTTCGGTGTTCGGGTTATTTTATTATGTTCATTAAAACATGGTTATAACGGAAAATAATAGCATTCTTAAAATAGAATGCTAAATAAAATGTCTACTGAGGGGTTAAACATTTAAAAAAAAACCTCACCTCATCCTCTTGATCGAGCACAATGAAGTCTTTCCTATCACCGTCCCTAGCGCCTGCTGACGTCTCTCCCTGCACTAAGTGCACTGGAAAATGGCTGAGGCTATTTATAGGGCTGTGACATCACAGGGCTGGCTGGCTGCTGATTGGCCGCATGCATGGCATTATGGGTGATCCCTCGTTCCCAGAGTTCCTTGCTCCATGTCCTAACACGTGCAGCAGCCATTTTAGGAAATTTTTTTATTCATTACCACGAAGCGTGAGAAAATTCGGATTCGGTGCGAATCAATTTTTTCCTGAAATACGGATCGAATTCCATTTCATCAACTTCAATTCGCTCATCTCTAGTTATATTGTTCATTTTGCGCTTTATTTGATTCTTTTTCCAGTATATATTGCACTGTTTACCGCATTGCTTTCTATTGCACCCTGTGCAGCGCATGCTCTACGGCACTGCCTTGCATTATTGCTGTTTTGTGCATTATATTGTACATTTTGCCTTTGATTGCACTCTGCATTGCATATTGTTCTGTTTATTACATTGTTATCGCTCATTATCATCAGTATGGATATCACACTGTGCCCATCGGAAAGGACAGTAATTAATATCATTAGTATTAGAGAATCACATCGCATTTGCCGATCCCATATGTCGTACATTAGCTTATTTGCTTGAGGCTTGAACTTATTCCAGTACAGTGACAAAGTGTCCCCGCATCTGCTTCCTCGTCAGCAGACACACCAATTATGTAACTAATGTAGCTGTTAGTGAGAGCTCTGAATTCCCATTGGTTTACAGCAATCATTAGAATAATACATCTGTAAACAGAACATTACGTGGAGGCTGTCTCGGGTCAATTCCACATACTCCAATAATTCCACATGCAGCAGCGATGAAGAAAATACACAAAATATTCTTTAAGGGGATGCAGATTTTCCAACCACGATGCCAAGCACATTTCAGACTATCACGCATCCTCACTGCCGAGTGCCTACAAATCACAGACTATTGCGGCCATAAACCAATGGTCACGTGGTAGAGGGAGCTCCATGGCCTCTCCGGCTCCTGCTCTTGTATATAGAGATATTCCCAGGAGACAGTGGACCAGTACTGGGCATACACCACCAGCCATCAGGAGCATTAAACTATTGGACACCAGGACATTAAATGAATAGACACCAGGGACTCAAGTGCCAAGCCACCAGATGCAAAGGGACTCCGACTCTAAACACCTAATGAATGTCATACTAAACAACATTAGGAACAGGGTTCTGCATCACGGACCATCCAGGATGGACAGGTATTAAACCACTGGACACCAGGGACTCACAGGATAAACCACTAGACATCAGGGACTCATGGGATAAACCACTGGACACCAGGGACACAAGTGATAAACCACTAGACACCAGGGACTCAAGGGATAAACCACTGGACACCAGGGACTCAAGTGATAAACCACCAGACGCAAAACTCGAAACACCTAATAAATGTCATACTAATCAACACTAGGACCAGGATTTTGCATCACGGACTATCCAGGTTTTGCAGGTATTAAACCACCAGACACCAGGGACTCAAGGGATAATCCACCAGATTAAAAGGGACTCCACTCTAGTCACCTATTGAATGTCATACTAAACAACGCTAGGAACACGATTCTGCATCACGGACCATCCAGGATGTACAGGTATTAAATCACCAGACACCAGGGACTCAAGGGATAAACCACTGGACACCAGGGACTCAAGGGATAAACCACTAGATGCAAATGGACTCAACCACTAGACACCAGAGACTCAAGTGATAAACCACCAGATGCAAAGGGACTCCACTCTAGTCACCTAATGAATGTCATACTAAGCAATGGGAGGAACAGGATTCTGCATTGTTGACCATCCAAAGCATACAGGTAATGGATATGTAACTACCAGAGACTGAAGTGATAAAACACCAGACACCAGGGACACAAGTGATAAACCACCAGATACCAGGGACTTTGGCTCAAAACTCTCTCAATAAATGTCATACTTAACAGAAAAATTCTGCATCACTGACCATCTGAAACTGCGACATTAAATTACTAGAAAGCAGGAAATAGAGATTAAACCACTAGACACCATGGATCATAGTTCTACATCCCCAGACACCAGGAACTAGGACTCTAACTAGAGATGAGCGAATGTCTCAAAAATTCGATTCGGCCAGTTTGCCGAATTTTCCGAAAAAAATTGGTTCGATGCAAATTTATTAGTGGTGAATCATGTTAAAAAACTGCTATTTCCTGGCTGCAGAGAGCCTGTATAGTGGTGTAGAACACTGTGCCTGTATAGGGGTGTAGAACACTGTGCCTGTATAGTGGTGTAGAACACTGTGCCTCGCAGTAACACGCATAGGGAGTCTGCTGTGGTAGTGAAATAATACTGTGTTCAGTATGACACGCAGATGACAGGCGTCGCTCTTAGAATCATTGCACACTTCACTTATTTGGGCAGTTACGAGGCCAAAACTGACTAAATAACTCAAGTGTGAACTCAGCCTTACAGGTCGATGTTAGCGCCAAGAAGAAGCGCACTCCTTTTACACCGTCGTCAGCTGATTCCACATAGATGTCTACAGAACCTGTTCTATTAAACACAGTAGAGCCCCCGACAGAGTGGAGAGGGGGTCAGCAGTAAGTTTGTGTTGACTTCACAGATTATTTTGCCCTTTCTCTGATCCATCAGAACAATAACCCCCCAAAAAACGGATCCTGTCTGTGGAGCATCCGCCTTCACTCGGTCAGCATTTGGTCAGTAATCCTTCAGTATTGCTAAAGCCCAAAAAAACAAGAGTGGATAAAAAAAAAAAAAAGAGATGAATATTTGTATGTCTTCTGTGTTTTGTACCCACTCCTGCTTTTGGCTACCAAATCACAAGCCAATTCTGATGGGACCATACAGGCCTTACAGCTGTTACATAGACAGGATCCGTTGTGCATCTCATTTTTCTTTCCTTCTGACAGATCAGAAGAAGGTCAAATAAATGATGATCAGCCAGGCCGAAAGGCAAAATAGTGGCCCAGTCATGAAGTGGGGAGGGTGGGAACAGCATGAGAAGTCCACTGAGTGGCCCTATGACATAGTGGTGAGGTGGAAGCAGCATGAGGAGACCACAGAGTGGCCCAATGACAGAGTCTGGAGGAGGCAGCAGCATCAGGAGGAGGTCACAGGGTGGCACAATAACATTGTGGAGCTGGCAGCAGCAGCATCAGGAGGCCACAGAGTGGCACAATGACAGAGTGTGGAGGTGGCGGCAGCAGCATCATCAGGAGGAGGCCACAGGGTGGCACAATGACAGTGGGGAGGTGGCAGCAGCATCAGGAGGCCGCAGAGTTGCACAATGGCAGAGTGTGGAAGTGGCGGCAGCAGCATCAGGAGGAGGCCACAGGGTGGCTCAATGACAGTGTGTAGGTGGCAGCAGCATCAGGAGACCACAGAGTGGCACAATGAGAGAGTATGGAGGTGGCGGAAGCAGCAGCATCAGGAGGAGGCCACAGGGTGGCACAATAACAGTGTGGAGGTGGGAGCAGCATCATCAAGGGGCCACAGAGTAGCACAATGACAGAGTGTGAAGGTGGCAGCAGCAGCAGCAACATCAGGAGGAAGTCACAGGGTGGCACAATATCAGTGTGGAGGTGGCAGCAGCATCATCAGGGGACCACAGAGTGGCACAAGGACAGAGTATGGAGGTGGTGGCAGCAGCATCAGGAGGAGGCCACAGTGTGGCACAATGACAGTGTGGAGGTGGCAGTAGCAGCATCAGGAGGACACAGAGTGGAACAATGACAGAGTGTGGAGGTGGCAGACTTAGTGTGGAGGTGGCAGCAGCATCAGGAGACCACAGAGTGGCAAGGTGACGTAGCGAGGAGGTGGAAGTAGCATCAGGAGACCACAGAGTGGCAAGGTGACGTAGCGAGGAGGTGGAAGTAGCATCAGGAGACCACAGAGTGGCAAGGTGACATAGTGTGGAAGTGGCAGCAGCATCAGAAGACCACAGAGTTACCCAGGTGACAGAACTGCTCCTACCCCCCCCACCCGCCACAGAAGCCACGGCAGAGGAACGTGAGTTCAGAGGACCTGCAAAAGGATGGACGATGGCACAGATATGTAGCGGCAAACTCACTACATAGGATGTCTCTATAGTAGTTCAGTTTGTCCTCCCTTTCAGTGGGTGTTAAAAAGGCCCCCATTTTGGACCAGTAGCAAGGGTCCAACAAGGTTGAGAGCCAGAAGTAATCCTTCTGCCGAATGGTGATAATTCGGCCGTCACTACTCAAGCAAGTGAGCTTGCATCGGTCCATTTGTGCAAGTGACTCGGAGGGACTCCCTGCCTCCATCTCCACTGCATTCTGCCACGGTGTGTCTAGGTCCTCTGCCTCGTCTTCCTCATCGCCCTGTAGCTCCTCTGGCTGCTCCTGCTTCTCCTCTCCTGTCACCTGTGTAGAAAAACCACCCGATTCGCTACACTTTGCTTGTGCTCCAATGTCCTCCTCCTCCTCCAGTTCAGCCCCCACAGGGCTCATGTGGCTGTGAGATCTAGGCACCATGTCTCCAGCCCCCTGACTAGCCATGAAGCAGTGGAATGCCGTGGTTCATCCCGTAGTCCTGGCAAGTGACAAATAACATGGCCTCCTCAAAGAGTCCGAGCAAACGGCAGGTGTCACGCATGAGCTACCACTGACTAACATTGAAGTTACACAGGGGAGTACCTCTGTCCGCCTGTATCATCAAGAAATCGTTTATGGCCTTTCTCTGTTCGTATAGCCGGTCTACCATATGAAGGGTGGAATTCCAACTGGTGGAAATGTCGCATATCAGCCTATGTTGTGGGACGCCGTTCTGCCGCTGCAGCTCAAAGAGGGTGTGCTTTGCGGTATACAAGTGGCTAAAGTGCATGCAAAGTTTCCTGGCAATTTTTAGGATGTCTTGCAGATGGGTGGTAGACTTCAGGAACCGCTTGACAACCAGATTGAACACGTGTGCCATACAGGGCGCATGGCTCAGCCTTCCTTGACGCAGCACCGACACCATCTTCCTGTTGTCGGTCACCATGGTTCCGATTTTGAGTTGTTGCAGAGAAAGCCAGGATTCAATTTCTTGATGAAGGACACGGAGAGTTCCTCCCCTTTGTGACTCCGTTCGCCCAGGCAAACGAGGTGCAGAACAGCGTGACACCGCTGTGCCCTGCGCATGTGGTATGCTGGAGGGGCACTGTGAATTGTCCCTGCAGTGGAGGCTAAGGACACGTTGGAGGATGATGGAGGCAGAGGTGGAAGCGGCGTCACGTTGCTCATGTATCATGAAGGATGGGAACAATGGGTTTATGATGTTTCCTTCCTCTGCTGCCTTTTGCTTTCAGCATTTTGTCATATTTTCCGCTGTAAATATAACCGCCACTTGTTAGCAAATTGTCAAAACTTTACGGCCACGTTTCATTTTACCCATAATTCCCACTTAATGCCACAGATGTCTGCCACCAAATAAAACAAAGGTTCATAAAATACCTTTACAACGCGTATTTTATTATATCCTTTCCTTTCTTTTATAGAAAGCACCCTGAGCCCTGAGCCAGATTTGGCTGCGATGAACGTCACTTAGTCCAAAAATATACTGTTCGGCCAAGGCGGACTATTAAATCATGGGACTCTGTGCATGTGGAGAACGACTCTGTTTACAGCTCCCTTATTAAATGCTGCAAGGCAAAAACCTTTCCTGCAAGAGCTTGATTTCTGAGAGCCTGTAAAATCCTGCACAGCGGAGAGCAAAAAGCACATAAATTGCTTCCAGAAAAGCAAAATAACAGGTTCGAGGGAAGGGGGGGATACATTTTTATCTTCTCGACTAGGGCAAAAATCTGTGATGGGGCCCATGCGTAGAGTACAGCTTACAATACTGTGGCCGAAGGGCCCTTAACCCCACCGGTACCAGGGCACGGGGGCCACCGCCACCTTTACACCCCCTATACGCCCCTGACCAGAACCGGCCAGGTAAGGTTCCGCTCCTGCCTGGTCCATGTCCTATTGAGGATGTCTGCTAATGTATGATCTGTCTGCCCAGAAAACATCAAAAAAAATCTAAGGCTTTTCTTCTCCTCCGGTCTGATCCTCTGTCAGATGACACCGCTCCGCTCAGCCGCTCCTTCTGCCTCCCAATCTCATCACTTTGCAAGTCTATGAATAAAAATGACTTCTAAATTTCCCTATAGAATCCAAATGCTTGGAGAAGTCAGTGGTATATATACACATACTCCACCCGGAGCTGAAGCAAGGATGAGCTGTCTGAGTCCACCTGTCAGGCGAGCAGACCCAGCACCGGCTAACGGACAGCATCGTATATCATGGGCAGCTTGACTGCTGTTGACTGATCCAAATGGGAGTTCTCAGCATGAAAAAATATTGTTTTATGTCAGATGCGGTTAGTTTCATGCAAAATGGAAACTGATCTTATTCTTGTCTTTTTTTTTTTCTTATCCTTTTTTCAAGCAAAAAAAAAACATCCTTTATAGAAAAGGCAGCACTAGAGGATGAGGATGATGATAACACGTGGAAAAAATTCACATAAACAGACAAAAAGCCGGTCAAAATAAATGAAAACACTAAAAAGTAAAAAAACAAACATATATATATCCAGCCTTTGCATGAGTATATACTGCAGTGGAGACATGGTGGCGGATATTTGTGGGCTGTCATGAGGAAATTCAATCAAACGCGGTCGACTCGTCGCAGGTGTTGAATTCATCCGAGATCCATGCCTCATTCATTTTTAGAAATGTGAGGTAGTCCACACTGTCGTGAGCTAGGCGAGTGCGCTTATCGGTCACGATCCCCCTGCTGCGCTGAACGTCCTTTCCGACCAGTAGAAATTATTTGTTCTAATAGCGTTTGTCCCTCTACATAGCTCCGGTATCGCAGCAGAACCGCACACAACTGCTGCACAATACAAATGCTCTATAATATACTGTCTATGTTAGAAAGTATATTATAAGTATATCACACCCCTCAGTATAGCACACCTATCGATAGCACAACTGTTGCCCTATTAGCTAGCGTTTGGTGTCCCTAACAGCCTGTCCCTGCTCCGCACAGCAACCTCTCCCTACACTGGCAAAACACTGAATGTAAGGTGGCGGCCAGATCAGGTTTATTTATAAGGTAGGGGGCGTGTCCATGTGCTGAAACGTCTCATTGGCCGTCCTGTCCCACCTGATGGATGTGTCATGGGTCAAAGTTCTTCATAATGTAAAAGAATATGGCGGGAGTGAATATCGCCATATGACCGCCGGACAAACCGCAAGGCCATCTCTAGTCTTCAGGCCTAATACCTGTGGCCTATCAGAGGCCGACGCAGGCGGCGTGATGACATCATCATCATCGAGCCGCCTGAGATGGGCCGCATATGGCTGTAAGAGGACATTTTCCTGCTCCGCATCCTCACAGGGGCAGGAGGGGAGGATCTGAGTGTGTTACTTTTCTTAAGCAGCAATGATATTGGGTCATTATAATAACTGGGGGGGGGGGCACTAAAAGGGGGAATGTTTTGTACTGGCACACATTATAAGGGCTCGTGCACACGACTGTGCCGTTTTTTGCGGTCTGCAAATTGCGGATCCGCAAATAACGGATGCCACCCGTGTGCTTAAGCAATTTGCGGAACAGAACAGGAGGCCAATTATATAAATGCCTATTCTTGTCCGCAAAATGGACAAGAATAGGACATGCCTCATTATTTTTTGCGGGGCCACGGAACGGAGCAACAGATGCGGACAGCACACAGAGTGCTGTCCACGTCTTTTGCGGACCCCTTTGAAATAAATGGTTCCGTGTACGGACCGTATACAGAATCAAAATTCGGCCCGTTTACGGAACGCAAAAAACAATTGTGTGCATGAGCCCTAAGGGGGTATGTTTGTACTGGCACACATTATAAGGGGGTATGTTTGTACTGGCACACATTATAGGGGGGGTATGTTTGTACTGGCACACATTATAAGGGGGTATGTTTGTACTGGCACACATTATAAGGGGGGTATGTTTGTACTGGCACACATTATAAAGGGGTATGTTTGTACTGGCACACATTATAAGGGGGTATGTTTGTACTGGCACACATTATAAGGGTGTATGTTTGTACTGGCACACATTATAAGGGGGTATGTTTGTACTGGCACACATTATAAGGGGGGTATGTTTGTACTGGCACACATTATAAGGGGGGTATGTTTGTACTGGCACACATTATAAAGGGGTATGTTTGTACTGGCATACATTATAAGGGTGTATGTTTGTACTGGCACACATTATAAGGGGGTATGTTTGTACTGGCACACATTATAAGGGGGGTATGTTTGTACTGGCATACATTATAAGGGGGTATGTTTGTACTGACACACATTATAAGGGGGTATGTTTGTACTGGCACACATTATAAGGGGGGTATGTTTGTACTGGCACACATTATAAGGGGGGTATGTTTGTACTGGCACACATTATAAGGGTGTATGTTTGTACTGGCACACATTATAAGGGGGTATGTTTGTACTGGCACACATTATAAGGGGGTATGTTTGTACTAGCACACATTATAAGGGGGTATGTTTGTACTGGCACACATTATGAGGGGGGTATGTTTGTACTGGCATACATTATAAGGGGGTATGTTTGTACTGGCACACATTATAAGGGGGTATGTTTGTACTGGCACACATTATAAGGGGGTACGTTTGTACTGGCACACATTATAAGGGGGTTTGTTTGTACTGGCACACATTATAAGGGGGTATGTTTGTACTGGCACACATTATAAGGGGGTATGTTTGTACTGGCACACATTATAAGGGGGTATGTTTGTATTGGCACACATTATAAGGGGGGTATGTTTGTACTGGCACACATTATAAGGGGCTATGTATGTACTGGAACACATTATAAGGGGGTATGCTTGTACTGGCACACATTATAAGGGGGGTATGTTTGTACTGGCACACATTATAAGGGGGTATGTTTGTACTGGCACACATTATAAGGGGGTATGTTTGTACTGGCACACATTATAAGGGGGTATGTTTGTACTGGCACACATTATAAGGGGGGTATGTTTGTACTGGCACACATTATAAGGGGGGTATGTTTGTACTGGCACACATTATAAGGGGGTATGTTTGTACTGGCACACATTATAAGGGGGTATGTTTGTACTGGCACACATTATAAGGGGTGTAATCACAGGGTACAACCTGTTATAAAACGTAGCCTTTAATCTAATTTACACATAAAATAACAAACTCCCACAAACACACATAGAAAAAGAACAAAAAAAGATATAACCTTGATGACATGGGATGATGCTGTGATGTCCAAATGGCAAGGGTCAATGATGGACGGGGTGGACAGTCATGGATTCTGATCTGTCCCTATACCTAGCCCTAGGCTCAACACCCCTGCCTAGGAACGGAATAGCCGCCCTGATAAGGACGATCCCGTGTTCTGGAACCTCCTAATAGGTCCGGAACATACCCTGTGATGTAGGTGAGTCCCTATTCCGGGGCCTACTCTAGGTACACAGAACAAAAAAAAAGGAGAATTACAGTATAATGAGCAATCGACCCCCCACAGTCATAGGTGCTGCGTCTCGTAGGTGGACAATTGCTTGCAGGGATTATGTCATACAAGGTTCACAGACAACCACGTGTGTGATAACCTATGAGTCTATATATCATCAAATAAACTATATAAATGTATAACCTTCACACACCAAAATAAATGTGTGATATTTATACACTCAGAATTGCCGTACACATTTGTACATGCCAATGTGTAATAAAGATATGTACACAAGATAGGCACCAGGAGTACTGCCTCCTAGAATGGTGGCATACAGTCAGGTGTCAAAGTCCCAACGCGTTTCACCCTAATTGATTGCCGGGTTCCTCAGGGGACATATTATAGTACAATGCTGTTATTTGGCATCGGTAAGAGGTAGCAAGGCAGTCAGCAGGCCCCTCAATTATGATGACACAATTTGACCAGATTATTTTCTAGTCGATTCAGTTCACTCATAAAATAGCTTGAAAAGGTCAGATATAGCGACCATACTGGAGGACCTTTGATAGGCACAAGGTGAGTAAATCACTCGTAATAGAGGATATTAGTGATGAGCGGGAGGTGCCATATTCGATTTTGCGATATTCTGAGAATATTCGAATGAATTTTCGTGTTATATTCGTCGAAATCGAATATTCGTAATTATTCCAATTATCGCGAATAATATGCGATTTATTTTTCGCGTATTGCGATTATTTATCTTGATAGTATAAGGCAACGTTCCTATGCTAATTGACTATGGCTAGGCTAATATGTGTATTTTACGAAATTTCGTAATATTGCTCTAACTTCGTCTCTTAGAATATTACGAATATTCTAAAAGAAGAAGTTAGAGCAATATTACGAAATTTCGTAAAATACACATATAGATTGTAATTTAGCTAATATAGTGCTATAATCCCTTTTTTTTTCCTCTAATTTTTTTTTGCCTCTTCTGAACTTAAGTTTTGTAAAATATGTACACTATTAAAAAATATTACTATAGCAGTATATTAGCTTAAATACAATCTATGTGTATTTTACGAAATTTCGTAATATTGCTCTAACTTCGTCTTTTAGAATATTACGAATATTCTAAAAGACGAAGTTAGAGCAATATTAAGAACATTTGCAAAAGTCGAAATTGCGATGCGAGTAATATAACACGAAATAATCGCATGAAGATTTCAACTTAGCACTGCTATATTCCATATTCTAGCCTAATATGGAATATAGCAGTGCTAAGTTGAAATCTTCATGCGATTATTTCGTGTTATATTACTCGCATCGCAATTTCGACTATTGCGAAATTTCGTAAAATACACATATAGATTAGATTGTAATTTAGCTAATATTGAATATAGCAGTAAGTTGAAAACGCCACTGACTGGAGCAGCCAGGAAGCCAGGAATCCAAAGGACAGGTAAGAACAACTTTAGAGAAGTGGGAAGGAAAAAAAATATAATAATAAAAAAAAAACAAAAAAAAAGAATATTCGATTTTGCGAATATATAGAACGATATTCTAAATATTCGCAAAATCTCGAAATTGCGGTATTCGAGAAAAAAATTCGCAATTCGAATATTCGCGCTCAACACTAGTGGATATATAGCATGAGGTACAAGCTCCCACAAGGGTATACAGACTCATGCAAACATAAGTGGTTCCCACATAGATAATTGGAGTGACAACCCTCTAAAACAATCTCATCTGTGCGATAACATGTGTGATAGACAATGAGATAGCAAACAAGTAACCAGATACTACTTGCATGTCCGGATACAGCCAAGGAGGCCCCAAACTGTTCATGGGGTTAGCGGTATATCCACTCTCACTCCAGCCGCAGCCCGTGTACATGAGATAGTGGTGCCTCACTGGTCCTGTGTACTGGCACACATTTTAAGGGGGTATGTTTGTACTGGCACACATTATAAGGGGGTATGTTTGTACTGGCACACATTATAAGGGGGTATGTTTGTACTGGCACACATTATAAGGGGGGTATGTTTGTACTGGCACACATTATAAGGGGGGTATGTTTGTACTGGCACACATTATAAGGGGGTATGTTTGTACTGGCACACATTATAAGGGGGGTATGTTTGTACTGGCACACATTATAAGGGGGTATGTTTGTACTGGCACACATTATAAGGGGGGTATGTTTGTACTGGCACACATTTTAAGGGGGTATGTTTGTACTGGCACACATTATAAGGGGGTATGTTTGTACTGGCATACATTATAAGGGGGTATGTTTGTACTGGCACACATTATAAGGGGATATGTTTGTACTGGCACACATTATAAGGGGGTATGTTTGTACTGGCACACATTATAAGGGGGTATGTTTGTACTGGCACACATTATAAGGGGGTATGTTTGTACTGGCACACATTATAAGGGGGTATGTTTGTACTGGCACACATTATAAGGGGGGTATGTTTGTACTGGCACACATTATAAGGAGAAATATTACTCCTGGGGACTATGGAGAAAATGTTTACTAGTATGGGCACAATGGGGGCATTATTACATAACTATTGGGGGCACAGTAAGTTAACGGTAAGTGCACTTAAGCAGAGAAATATTACTATTAGTGGGACTTTGGGGGGCACTATTACTGTGGGGGACAACTGGCACAGTATCAGCTTAGCATAATTATTTTGGGGGGACACTATGTTTACACTATTACTGTCAGGGACACTGTTTTCTGGGTGTAGTTATTTTTGTTATTTTGACAGGAATATCAGTGCTGCTGCTGCGCTAATACCTCTGTCAAATCTGAAGGAACTGCTGACAGACTCAGTGAACAGAACCTATGACAGTGGCGCGAGAATAGCCGTGGAGGCAGTGATGGTCAGTTCGCAGTGTTCGCCAGCGAACACATGTGGGCTGCCATCTTTAGTAAGGTAGACTCACCCGTTCGGCGATGCACAGGTAAGCCCTTGCCTGTGCCGGGAGCCGGTCTGAAATCAAATGCAGTCACCTGTGCCGGGGGCCTTCATCGGGCTGTTCTAGGAACTGCCTGCTCCCAGTGACTGCATTTGATTTCAGACCGGCTCGCGGCACAGGCACAGGTAAGGGCTTACCTGTGCATCGCCGGACGGGTGAGTCTACCTTACTAAAGCAGTGTATGACATTACTGTAATATAGAGGGTAAAATTCTGAAATCACTGCACCCGATTTCTATATTCGAGGGGGGGAGGGCAATATAATAGTTATTATTATTATTATTATTATTATTATTAATTATTTATTTACTTCTTTCTGATTTCTTTTTCCTGATGTATTATAATGGCATCACTATTATTATTGTGATTTGCATGATTTATTATTATTTATTATTATTATTAGTAGTAGTAGTAGTAGTAAGAATTGATATTAGTATTATTATTAGTAGTAGTATTCAGCATTTTTTCATGATGATTTTTAGTATTTCAGAGTATTGCTTTTCGCTGGTTATTTGCTGTCAGAAACACCTTCCAGGATATTTTCGCTGATAAATGAGAACACTCCTGATAATTAAATACACGAGGAGCGAGGACTGATTACAATCATTATGCATTGATTCAATCGGATTTTCATATTTTTTCTGATTAGAAGGACAATAATTGTGCCGAAATACGATGCAAATTCTCGGCCAAGAAACATTGATTTGCGGAGCGCTGATTACGGGCAGCGGCGACAATGTTTGTATTTTATTTTTATTTAATTAAAGGCTAATTGTGTGGAGGAAATTAGGTTACATTTAATAAACTGCGGGCAATGGTGATAATATAATAATCCTAATGATGCAGGCATGTATCGGGGACCAGGAGTGATAGCATGCTTAGCCAGCATCGGGCCCCTCTTCTCTGTGGCCCCTAAAGTACCTCCTTCAGCTGATACATAAAGAGATTACAGGGGTCAATGAAACCGAGAGGCTTATGATAAACTGCCTGCAGGGGGCGATGCACTAATATAACACGGTGCCACCTAGTGCAACATCCAGGCATTGACTTATGTTCTATGGGCCATCGTTAGCTGCTGGATTATCAGATCTAGACCAGAAATCTAAAATTCCGGACTAACATAAAATATGCTGCTGTTACTGTGCCTTTAAGTAGTAGTTCCCAGTCAGAGGAGTAGTAGTTCCTGATTAGCTGATATCAGATAAAGGGGAGGAGTCAGAAGCCCCCTATTCACATGAGATGTCAGGAGCTACCTGAGTCCTCTGGTGGTCAATCCTAACAAAAGGGACGACCAGAGGACCAGGTAGCAGGTATATTAGACGCTGTTATCAAAACAGCGTCTAATATACCTGTTAGGGGTTAAAAAAATCAGATCTCCAGCCTGCCAGCGAACGATCGCCGCTGGCAGGCTGGAGATCCACTCGCTTACCTTCCGTTCCTGTGAGCGCGCGCGCCTGTGTGCGCGCGTTCACAGAAAATCTCGCGTCTCGCGAGATGACGCATATATGCGTGACTGTGCGCAGGGCTGCCACCTCCGGAACACGAATCTGCGTTAGGCGGTCCGGAGGTGGTTAAAGAACCATCTTTTTTCTTAACAAAGAAAAAACCAGCGGCAACAGGTGACTTCGAGGGTCGTATGTGTCCTTTTCTCAGACTCTCAGAGATATAAGCACGCATAGCGACCCTCTCAGGTTGGGAAAGATTGTATAAACGAGATTTAGGCAGCTTGGCGCCTGGGATGAGATTAATAGGGCAATCGTACTCCCTGTGCGGGGGCAAATCCTGAACTCCACTCTCAGAGAAGACATCCGAAAACTCAGAGAGAAAAGATGGTACAGTCTTAGTAGCAACCTCAGAAACAGATGTCGTGAGGCAATTCTCTCTGCAAAAGTCACTCCAACCATTTATTTGCCTCGCTTGCCAATCAATGGTGGGATTATGTTTAGTGAGCCAGGGCAGCCCCAACACTAGAGGAGTAGGCAAACCGCTAAGGACGAAACATGACACATCCTCAACATGAGCATCACTCACAATTAAACGGATATTGTGAACTATGCCCTTTAATGATTTCTGAGAAAGTGGAGCGGAATCAATAGCAAAAACAGGAATATCCTTTCACAAAGCGCACACCTGGAAACCATGAGTTATTGCAAATTGACTATCAATGAGATTGACCCTTGCTCCACTATCCACAAAAATCTCACAAAAAATGTTCTTGCTCTCTAGCGCCACCCTGGCAGGCAGGACAAAACGGGAACTACAAGCAAACGGAAAACCTTCAATTTCCGCCTCAACCCTGCCAATAGTAACCGACGGAACATTTTTAAAAGATTTTTTCCAATTTTGTTTCTTTATTTCTCCCAGAGAACTGCCTGAATCTCCTAGAGGGACAAACATTTGCCAAATAATTTATACCTCCACAACAAAAACAAACCCTCCCATGCGGGCTAAATCTTCTATTGTCAGAAGCAATCAACCCCAGCTGCATGGGCTCCTGCTCAGAAGGGGCTGACAGCGACTGAGACCCCTGCGCACAGAATGGGACCGCTGCACTGTCCTGGGACTGAGTATGACAGGAAGGATAGATCTCTCCTCTCTCTCTAAGACGCCTGTCAATACGAACGGCCTGAGACATGGCAGAGTCCAAAGAAATAGGCCGTCCATGAAAGGCAAATGCATCTTTCAATCCCTCTGAAAGACCATGGCAAAATTGACTTCGGAGTGCAGCATCATTCCAACCAGTATCAGCTGCCCATCTCCGAAATTCTGAGCAGTATATTTCTGCGGATTGTTTACCCTGGCATAGGAGACGTAATCTAGACTCCGCCAGAGCAATACGATCCGGATCATCATATATCTGACCCAGGGCTAAAAAGAATTCATCCACTGAACGGAGGGGCCGTGCCCCCACCGGCAGCGAAAAGGCCCAGGACTGAGCGTTACCCCTGAGCAGCGATATAATGATCCCCACCCTCCGTTCCTCATCACCAGAGGAATGGGGAAGAAGGCGAAAATGGAGTTTGCAAGCCTCTCTAAAACGCACAAAATTCTCACTACCCCCGGAAAACATATCCGGGAGCGAGATCTTAGGCTCAGAACAAACTCCATGAACGCCAGCTGAACCGGTCACTTGAAGCTGAGAAAAAGTCCTGCGGAGATCAGCTACCTCCAATGAAAGACCCTGAAGGCGTTCAGCCAAAAGTGAAACCGGATCCATGCTTGAGACGGTTTTGGCGGCTTATAATGTCACGGACGGTGTACAGGAAACAAGACAAAGCAACATGTATATATGACTCACTGGATCCAAAGCTAAGGAACAAAAAGGGAGACCCCTGCACAAGACCTAGCACTTTGCCTGGCTGCTCAGCCTATGCAAAGATCCCAAAGGTGGATGGTTGCATATCCACGTACCTTGACTATATAACCCCTGAACACCCTACAATAGTGAGGGGACACGACCACCGGCTCCCTACACCAGACACGGAGGGAGTCAGGGTCACCTGGGATCCAGCAAACAGAAAATAACAGATAAATGTACAGCACTTAATTTTGTAGCAGACTGGAAAACAAGATCAGCATGCACACACACTCCAGGAAGTAGTATAGGCCGCCCAGTAATGCATTATGGGGAGGAATTTAAAGGGCAGCAATCAGTCCAACTACATGACAGCTGAGAGAGGCTAACGAGATGAGGAACTGAACAGCACAACAAAGAGAACTCAAGGAGGAGGTTCTGAAAGGCCTCTGTCAGAGCTTCTCAGCTGTCTGGTTGTGACAGATGGCTCAGTGTTACAATGTGTCTGTTATGGTGGCTCAGTGTTACAATGTGTCTGTTATGATGGCTCAGTGTTACAATGTGTCTGTTATGGTGGCTCAGTGTTACAATGTGTCTGTTACGATGGCTCACTGTTACAATGTGCCCGTTATGATGGCTCAGTGTTACAATGTGTCTGTTATGGTGGCTCAGTGTTACAATGTGTCTGTTACGATGGCTCACTGTTACAATGTGCCCGTTATGATGGCTCAGTGTTACAATGTGTCTGTTATGATGGCTCACCGTTACAATGTGCCCGTTATGATGGCTCAGTGTTACAATGTGTCTGTTATGGTGGCTCAGTGTTACAATGTGTCTGTTACGATGGCTCAGTGTTACAATGTGTCTGTTATGGTGGCTCACTGTTACAATGTGCCCGTTATGATGGCTCAGTGTTACAATGTGTCTGTTATGATGGCTCACTGTTACAATGTGCCCGTTATGATGGCTCAGTGTTACAATGTGTCTGTTATGGTGGCTCAGTGTTACAATGTGTCTGTTACGATGGCTCAGTGTTACAATGTGTCTGTTATGGTGGCTCACTGTTACAATGTGCCCGTTATGAGGGCTCAGTGTTACAATGTGTCTGTTATGGTGGCTCAGTGTTACAATGTGTCTGTTATGATTGCTCAGTGTTACAATGTGTCTGTTATGATGGCTCAGTGTTACAATGTGTCTGTTATGATGGCTCAGTGTTACAATGTGTCTGTTACGATGGCTCAGTGTTACAATGTGTCTGTTATGGTGGCTCAGTGTTACAATGTGTCTGTTATGATGGCTCAGTGTTACAATGTGCCTTTTATGATGGCTCAGTGTTACAATTTGTCTGTTACGATGGCTCAGTGTTACAATGTGTCTGTTATGGTGGCTCAGTGTTACAATGTGTCTGTTATGATGGCTCAGTGTTACAATGTGCCTTTTATGATGGCTCAGTGTTACAATGTGTCTGTTATGGTGGCTCAGTGTTACAATGTGTCTGTTATGGTGGCTCAGTGTTACAATGTGTCTGTTATGATTGCTCAGTGTTACAATGTGTCTGTTATGATGGCTCAGTGTTACAATGTGTCTGTTATGATGGCTCAGTGTTACAATTTGTCTGTTACGATGGCTCAGTGTTACAATGTGTCTGTTATGGTGGCTCAGTGTTACAATGTGTCTGTTATGATGGCTCAGTGTTACAATGTGCCTTTTATGATGGCTCAGTGTTACAATGTGTCTGTTATGGTGGCTCAGTGTTACAATGTGTCTGTTATGATGGCTCACTGTTACAATGTGCCCGTTATGATGGCTCAGTGTTACAATGTGTCTGTTATGGTGGCTCAGTGTTACAATGTGTCTGTTACGATGGCTCAGTGTTACAATGTGTCTGTTATGGTGGCTCACTGTTACAATGTGCCCGTTATGATGGCTCAGTGTTACAATGTGTCTGTTATGGTGGCTCAGTGTTACAATGTGTCTGTTATAATTGCTCAGTGTTACAATGTGTCTGTTATGATGGCTCAGTGTTACAATGTGTCTGTTATAATTGCTCAGTGTTACAATGTGTCTGTTATGATGGCTCAGTGTTACAATGTGTCTGTTATGATGGCTCAGTGTTACAATTTGTCTGTTACGATGGCTCAGTGTTACAATGTGTCTGTTATGGTGGCTCAGTGTTACAATGTGTCTGTTATGATGGCTCAGTGTTACAATGTGCCTTTTATGATGGCTCAGTGTTACAATGTGTCTGTTATGATGGCTCAGTGTTACAATGTGTCTCTTTTGATGGCTCATTGTTACAATGTGTCTGTTACGATGACTCAGTGTTACAATGTGTCTGTTATGATGGCTCAGTGTTACATTGTGTCTCATTTGATGGCTCAGTGTTACAATGTGTCTGTTACGATGGCTCAGTGTTACAATGTGCCCCTTATGATGGCTCAGTGTTACAATGTGCCCCTTATGATGGCTCAGTGTTACAATGTGTCTGTTATGATTGTTCTATGTTACATTGTGTCTCATTTGATGGCTCATTGTTACAGTGCGTCTGCTATCTCACATTTCTGAACAGGCAGAATTCTGATGAGGAAGTGTCTTCTGCTCCCAGGAAAGAGAGGAAAAAAGCGGTATGTAAATAATAGCGCTTTCATCCATTGCGATTCCAATCGGCGCTGGCTTCGTGTCTCTCCCGGAGCACTCTTATCAGTCACTTGCACTGCATGTTCCTTTATACTGCCCATTTCATTTCCCTGATAAATAACTACTCGTAACAGTTTAGAAATCCGCTAACACTGAGTTTTCGCAGGAATATGATTAGCCGCAGATGGCGGTGATATTAGGTTTATGTAATTGTTTCTGTTCCAACATCTCAGTTTTATTCTGTATAATCAGCGTCTCATGAACTCAGTTTGTGGCTGTCAGCAGAGAAAACCTTTAGTCCTACCAAGAAAACCTGACAAACTAAACTTTGCCGGCGCAACTGCACCTTCTGAAAGGCATCTCCAAGTCTCCAATCTCCAAGTCTCCAATCTCCAAGTCTAGAGAGGGGGCAGTTTTAGTATTCAATAGGCAGAGCCAGTCTTATAAAAGGGCAGAAGGCAAGGCAACAAGCAAAATACGGCAGTCATTGTGGACAGTTTTTTAAAAAGTCATCCCCCATAAATTCAACATATACTGCAAGGATAATACCAACATATATAGTAACAGCATAATACTTTCATATACAGACCACATAAAATAACCATATAATATCAGGATAATACTGCCATGTACTTTCCAAAAAATGCCAGGATAATACTCCCATAAAGTGTACGTCCCAGGATAATACTACCAAATAAAGGTCACAAAATTCCACCATATAATATCAGGATAATACTTCCATATATTGCCCACATAATACAACCATATAGTGGAAAGGAAGAGTTCGGGATCTGATGGGGAGTTCATTGTTTTCTTATTGTGCTCCATTTTGAAAACCCCTGTGACACAGTGAGGGGTTGTGTCTGGCAAGGCAGGTATTTTCCTCCCAGCATGTGCGGCTGGGCTGGTTTCCAGCCAGTTGAGGTCAAATACCGGACCGGAGTTTGAGTGCCAGTCTAGGTTTTGGCTGCACCTGGCTGTCCTTAAATAGGCAGCTGGGCTCAGCAGAGATGTCTCTGTTTTGGGGATCCGAGGCTTTGTACCGTGCTGGAGGGCTGAGAGGGGCATGCTGGGGAAACAGACCCCCTAAAGCGCTGTGAACTACTGGAGGCAGAACTGCCAGCAAGGTGACCTGTGTTATATGAACTTTCCATTGTGTGTGAATTAACACCAAGACTGCAAAGTTACTGCTGTTCTCTGCAATTGCCTCAAGTGTGAATAAACACTGATGTTTTGAGTTAAGAACTTGTAATTTGCCTCTGTACTGCGCCTGCTTACCCCATCTACCAGAGCGAAACCCCACACGTCTTTAACTAAAGTTTTTGGGGAATTGTCATATTGGTGATTCAGCATGCTCTAGGGAGAGAGCAAGGAAATCCCAATTGTATGAAACGGCTTCTCTTGCCAATATGTCCCTGAAATTCTGCAGAGATGCAGTCCAGGGATAGTTGCAGTAAAGCTATACACTACTCCAAGGGGTAATCTATGCATGGGGGGCATCGAGTGCTAAACCTCTGGGACCCCATGGCAGTTATGTTTCTCCAAGACACAAAAATTATCAAGCTTGTCACTCACTTGTCCTAAAAACAGCACCTTGGGCTGTCTTGCTCCCCTCCTCTGTCCCAGCCCTCCAGCTCTCTTACAGTACATCTGGCTACCCGCTCTGCTACTTTGACCTTCCAGCTCTGCTATATTAGGCCTCCAGTTCTACTACACAGGGCCTCTAACTCTATTACCTTATTCCTTCAGCTCTGCAACAATTGCCTTCCAGCTCTGCAACATCAGGCCTCCAACTCTGCTACATAGAGACTCCAGCACTACTACATCTGGCTTCCAACTCTGCTATATCATAATCTCAAATTCTGCTACATTGAGGCTCCAGCTCTGTTACTTTGGGTCTCCAGGTCTACAGGATCAGCTTCCCCCACATCTGCCAGTTCTCCAGCTCTGCTACATTAGGCCCCCAGCTCTACTACACTGGGCCTCCAATTTGCTACCTTGCTACATTAGTTTACCAGCTCTGCCACACAGGCTGATACATCAGTCCACCAGGTCTGCCTCGCCAGCCCTAAAGCTCTGTTACATCGGGCCTCCAACTCTGCTACATTGGGCCTCCAGCTCTGCTACCCTGGCTTTTTAGTTCTGCTACATCCGCTTCCAGCGCTACCGACAGCTCCAATATACCAGCATTGTCTCACCTCACTGCTCTGCTGTGCCACCGCTGCCGACTCATGTAAGGGTGGGTTCACATCACGTTTTTCCCATCCTTTTAATGTATACAAAAAACATATACGTTAAACGGATGCCTCATACTGATGGCATATGCAGTAAGCCGGACTGGAATAATGCACACTGACGCTATAATATGCAATGACTGGGTCAGGTGCAAATGATAGTTAAGAATTTTTGTTCGTGACGCCAATTGCAGCTTGCGCAGGGTACAGTCTCAGGGCCCTTTAAGGTGTTGCAACTCACATACCAGGTGAGGAATGCCGGAGTGGTGTAATGTCTCTGTGTAGTAGGTATGGTGTCAACGGTGTCTCCTACCTGGGTACGGCTGGACTCCTGGATCCTGACTCACTTGCAATAAATGAGTGTGTTGCTAGTAGGAGTAATTGAGGAACTTGGTAGCAATGAATGAGATCCAGACTTGGAATATAATTCAAACTGGTCTTTACTGGATGCAGCATTAATCCACACGTGATACAGCAATAGTCCTTGGTCCCAGCAGGTATTTGCAATGTATGGCAGGAATCTGTCTTCTGCTTCTATCATATGCCTGGAGAATATGGCAGGAATTACTATCTTCTGCTCTGTCTATCTTCTGCTGTGTGTGGGACTGACTAGCTGAGGAGGAGCTTGGCTTCTCCTGGTCTCTGGACGGTACTCACAGTTATGCTCACAGGGTATGGTTCTTCCTGGAGTTCTGGAGGTGGCTGCTTGCTTGTCACCAGCTGAGACGGAAGGGCTCAGGCCGGGAATGATGATCTTTGGTCTCAGCCGAAACAAGATCCTGGGTTGGGATCCCTAGAACTGGGAGCTCCTACCAGCACAGCCTTCCCCTAGCCCTGGTGGCTGGCACACTCACTGAACTTCCTTCCCCACCCATGAGGCAGGATGTGGGAACATTCCACACCTCCTCAAAGAGGGGGGAGCTAAACTGGAATGTACTATTCCAGTCTAGAAATGCTAAACTGAACTAAATCCCTGGTGAACACATTGCTGCCACCTGCTGGTGTACATGGAAATTATAGCAAAGTATATTTAACAAGGATTCCAATGCACATTAGTGAGGATGTGACGTTAAATTACACAGGATGACAATACAAATACACTTAACAGGTTGTAGCGGGGTAAAAGCATTTCGTAACATAACTCTGGGATGTTACACATACAGTGTCATCCGTTCATCATAGAGTTCCATTGTAAAAAAAAAAAAAGTAATGTTTTTTAACTGGACTGTGCAGGGTACAAGAACGTGGTGTGCTGCGTTTTTGTATCCCTTTTTTTTGTAACGTGTACGTCAAACGGAGGCATAAAAAGTGATGGGAACCCTCCCTTACTGCAAGGTCTACAGTTCTTCACCTGCAAAAATTGTAACAATCATAACTTTGACACTTTTCTGTGCAACCGATACAAAAACATTTCTGATTTTCACACTTTTTCTGGTTTAGTCAGATTCAGTTGTTTCCTGAAGGCCATTAAGTCTGAAAGCAATTTTCTTTTTGGAATAAAAATTTCAAACGCAGAAGGTAGAGGAACGGGAGCGGGAGATTTGTCAGAGGAGCAGGAATCGCTGAAGAACAATCTAGTATATTAGGTTACAGGAAGATGCTCACCGTCCAGAATATGTTTAGATTTGCGAGTTGACGGCTCGTCCTGCAGGAAGCTCGTCAGCAGTCTTTCCAATTATGTTTTAATGCTGAGTAGGGCTTAACGCGAGGCGCTGCTATCAGAACATTTGCAGCCGGGAAATTCTCCTTCCTTGGGACAATTTTTCATTAGTAGCGGCTTGGAAATGAATTGATGTGACCTTTATAAAAGTTGATATCATTTTGGATAAAATGCTTACCCTTCGCCGGGGGCGGCACGATTAAGAAGTATTATTTTTTTTTTCCTTAAATGACTGGACCAGAATCAAGAGCCTTTAATATCGCATAACGCGGCGTGACCAAGATTATCCACAAATGCCTGTCCTCTAAACCGCCATGACAGGAGATCAGGGGTTTAAATTAAAAGTGAATCTGTCTAGCTCCAATATGTAGGAGGCATTTCATCCTCTCTTGAACCCCGACCCTTCGATACCTGTGGAAGTCATTGCTGATTACATCTGGCAGGGAAGGCAATGTCTTTCCTGCCTGTCCATTACAACATCTTCTCCAACTTCACACTGTATAAAATTAAATTAAGGCTTTGAGTAAGTGACCCCCACCACCGGAAAATTATTATTATTGTCGGGGGAAAATGGCAATGCTGCAGGTTCCCATTAGATTAGGGGGCAGGACTGCACAGCATAGTGTCACCGCCACTTCTGTGAGACGGTTTGTTAGATGTTCTTCTCTACCTGCATGAAGTTCTTTGTTTTGGTTACACTTTGTCATCTCCTTTCCTTCTCCCAGCTGTCACCTATTTACACTAATTCCCTCCCATACTGCCCCACTTTGCGGTTTATACTTCTTCCTGGATTGTGTTCACTGCTGGAGGCTGCTTCCTAAGATAAGTCTGTTTCCTTTATTTGTGTTTCCTTGCTGGCTTGATTCTAGGTGACCCTGACTCCGTCCGTATTAAGTGCAGGGAGCCGGTGGTTGTGTCCCCTCACTATTATAGGGTTTTCAAGTGTCACATAGTATGAGGTATGTGGACAATTGTCTACCATAAAGACCTTTGCATGGGCATAGCAGTCAGGGAGAGCTCTAGGGGTTTTATAGGGCTCTCCCATATGCTCCTTAGTTTGGGATCAAGCCAGTCAGATGTTTATTTATAAGTTCCAACTTTCTGCAACACTATCCGTGACACATAGCCTGTCACCGGAGGGGCGTCTACTCGCCAAGGAGCCAGAAGAAGGAGAACAGCTGCATGAGGTGCTGGAGCTGTCCAGAAAGACCACCAGAGACTAGACCACAAACCAGGGTCAAGGTGTAAGGGTTAATGCCCCCGAGGCAAAGAACAGCCATGTCCAGGTCCATGTGTCAGGCCCTTGGGAACACTGGCGTAGAGAAAGGAGTAATGTCCCATCGAGTGTTGTAACTGTGAGAAAATGAAGACCCCGAGATAGACACCTGGGGTCCATTGGCTTAGCATCTCTCCTGTAGCAGGTAGGTCCTGCTTGGGACTGTAGATAGTTAAAAGTCAGTGTCTCCGAGTGAGAACTGTTACCTCTAAGAGACTTTGTAAATATAATAGTACATGCCCTTGAGAGACTGTGCCTAAGAGGCTTGTTAATGTACAGTAAAGCTTTGTGTCCCTCCGCCTGCCTTATTCCCGTGACAGTCAAAAAAGACATAAGAGTGCCCCCACCCTACCGCCCCCACCAGGCACAACTCAATGTCACTTATTGCTAAACTCTCGGGATGTTTGGTTGAGAAAAGTATTTTATGGCATTGTGATTAATAATAATTTAATACTATCGAATTTTCATTTAAAATAGTTCATGGATTTTACATGTAATTCCATGACTGACCACAGGGAGTGCTCTAAAACTGAGCACATGTGCTACAATTAGTGCAATTCTCTGGAGCTTCATCTAGTGGCAGATACGTTTATTGAAAAACCGAACATTACTCTGATCTTCTCATCATGTTTTAAAACATGCATGACGGATACGTTATTATTCTTTACTATGCAAAGTATTTTATTACAGTCATCCCTTTCTATAAACTGATACATTGGGGGGTCATTCATCAAGCTGGTGTAAAGTAGAACTGGCTTAGTTGTCCATAGGGAAATTAAAGGTGAAATCTGATTGGTTGCTATGGGCAACTAAGCCAGTTCTACTTTACATCAGTTTGATAAATGACCCCCAATGTGCCTATTATCATGGTATTAAATAGTGCTAATGCAGCATCACCTGCTGTACGCTCAGTGAAGTGCAGAACATTGTGAACCTCGTAGTGAAACAGTTCTAATATTTATTTAGTACTAGCAGAAGGATCCGGCTTCTCACGGGTATATTTCATCTATTTAATTTAATGATTGTGTGTGTCGTTAAAAGTTATTGACAGTATCCACTATAACAGTGACATCTACAGCATCCCACCGCCTTAACAGTGACCTCTATAGCGACCTGCCCCCTTAACAGTAACATCCACAGGTCCCTCCCCTTTAACAGTGACCTCCACAGCAGCCGCCCCTTTATTAATGACCTCCACAGCAGCCGCCCCTTTATTAATGACCTCCACAGTACCCCGTCTCATTAACAGTGATTTCCACAATAACCCGTCCCTTTAACAGCGACCTCAACAGAGCGCCGTTCCTTTAAAATAAGACCTCCACAACACTCCACCCCCTTAACAGTGACCTCTACAGCACCCTGCCCCTTAACACTGACCTCCATAGTGAACTGTCCCCTTAACTGTGGCCTCCACCATTCCTTGCCCCTTTAATAGTGACTCCAAAGCGGCTGCCCCTTTATAAGTGACCTCCACAGTACTCGATCTCCTTAACAGTGATTTCCACAACACCCCGTCCCCTTAACAGTGGCCTCTACAGCAATTTTCTCCTTAACACTGATCTCCATAGCAGACCGTCCCCTTAACTGTGACCTCCACAACAGCCTGCCCCTAGGGAGGCCAGAGGTCTGGTTTTAGTCCAGACAGTCCGGCTTTCAGACTCCCTGTCCTCCGTCCGGCGCAGGGCCTGGACATACACAAGGATGTCCTTTTGAACAACTCACTCTAAGACAGCAGCACTGTGCTGTCTGAGTGTGAGCTGCAGAGAGAAAGTCACCCTCCCTCCCGCCCGGGCAGCTGACAGAAGTTGATTTTTACCTTAACTTTTTCAATCCCCGTCGGCTGCCGAGTGGGAGGGGGTGTGGCCTAACTGGGTCAGGCGTGGCTTAGCAGGAACTGAGGGTAGGGTTTTTAAGTCCATCTTTTGAAGGTGGCCTGAATGGGCTTACAATCTACAAGGTATGGGAGAAGGACACAGTAGGTGCGGGTGAAGCTGGTCATGGCGGTATAGAGGCAGCAGGGTCACTGGTTGTAGGCTTGTCTGAAGAGGTGAGTTTTCAGGTTTCTTTTGAAGGATTCCACTGTAGGTGAGAGTCTGATATGTTGGGGTAGCGAGTTCCAGAGTATGGGGGATGCACGGGAGAAATCTTTGAGGCAATTGTGGGCAGGGCCGTCTTTAATATTGATTGGACCATGGGCAAAAATTTACTTGGGCCCCCTGGATCCCACCTTCCCACACCTTAGCATGGAACCACACCCTCCACCACAACACACACACAAAAAATCCACACATCTGGTAGAGTCCAGTGAATGACTGTAAATACTTCCAGTTCTGAAGACTCCAGCGGCTCAGGATCAGTGCTCTGGGCAGCTGGGCTCAGGCTGGAAGTGGGCACCGCTCTGCAGGATGGAGACCAGGGCTCGGCTCACCCTAGTGTTACAGTGCACCCCAGCACCCCACAGTATGCAGTATAGCACCCTATAGTATACAGCAACCCACAGTATGCAGTATAGCACCCTATAGTATACAGCAACCCACAGTATGCAGTATAGCACCCCACACTATACAGTACCCCACAGTATATAGAAGAGCAGTATAGCAGCCCACAGTATACAGCACCCCACAGTATTCAACACCTCACATTATACAGTAGAGCAGTATAGCACCTCACCGTATACAGCACTCTAAACTATACATGATACAGCACCCCACACTATACAGTACAGCAGTATAGCACTCCACAATATACAGCACCCACAGTATACAGTATACAGCCCCCCCCCACAGTATACAGACCCCCACAGTATACAGTACAGCAGTATAGCACTCCACAATATACAGCACCCACAGTATACAGTATACAGCCCCCACAGTATACAGCCCCCCACAGTATACAGTACAGCAGTATAGCACTCCACAATATACAGCACCCACCACAGTATACAGTATACAGCCCCCCACTATACAGTACAGCAGTATAGTACTCCACAATATATAGCACCCACAGTATACAGCCCCCCACAGTATACAGGCCCCCACTATACAGTAGTTTACAGTATATTAGCATAACAGCCCCTGTCACCTTTTTCTGATGTCATCTTCACAAAAAAAGCTCCACAGTTAAGGCAAACTTCTACAGCAACACTACTGGTAGAAAGGACCTTGATGACCTCATAGCCATGTGACCAGTAATATTGCTAGGTTACTGGTCACATGGTGATGATGTCATCTAAGGTCCTAGAGAATCACAGCTCTCACAGTATGCTGCCTGGAGTGCCAGCAGGCAAGGCATGGCAGCACTCCCTGTGTACCTGGCAGCCTGACACCCGGGGCAGTGGCTAGCAGGGCTCAAGAGGCAGCTGCCTTGTGCCCCCCAGGAGCAACTGGGCCCAGGGCAGCTGCCTATTTTTCCCCTTGTTAAAGACGGCCCTGATTGTGGGAAGAGGTGATAAGAGGATCAGAGAGTGGGTGTGGGGATGTATCGGGAAAGCAGCTCAGAGATGTAGGGAGGGGACAGGTTGTGGACAGCCTTGCATGTATTTGTTAGTATTTTCAGCTGAATTCGCTGGGCCGAAGGAGAAAGAGAGTGAGTGAGTTTAGAGGCGGACGATTGGCAGGTGTCAGTAGGAATGTTGAAGTCACCCATGATGATAGTGGGGATGTCGGCAGAAAGAAAGTGTAGTAGCCAGGTGTTAAAGTGGTCAAGAAAGATGGTGGCTGGGCCTGGGGGACGGTAAATGACAGTCACTTAGAGGTTGGAGGGAGAGTAGATGCAAACAGAGTGTACTTCAAATGAAGTAAGTGTAATGGAGGGTGGCAGTGGAGTTGGGCTGTAAGAGCAGGTGTCTGATAGGAGAAGACCAACTCCCCCACCATGTTTGCAGCCTGGGCGGGGGGTGTAAGTTAAATTAAATCCATTATAAGAGAGTGCAGCAGGGGAAGAGGTGTCAGAGGGTGTCAGCCATGTTTCTGTGAGACCCAGAAAGGAAAGTTTTTGAGAGATGAAATAATCATGAATGTAGGATAGTTTGTTACAGACAGAGCATGCATTCCATAATGCTCCTGCAAGAGGAACCAAAGGAGCAGTTACATTGCCGTTACACCTAGAGGCTCTGCTCTCTCTGCACCCCCTGCACTTTGATTGACAGGGCCAGGAATGAGCACGTTTACACTGCCTTATCCTTTCAAAGTGCAGAGGGTGTGGCAGTTTCAGAGAGAGCAGAGCCTCTGGGAGTAATGCCAATGCCCCTGTTGCTCCTAGAGGCTCATTTGCATATATTAAACATAATTTTTCTCAGCAGTGCAGGCACATATGAACATGGGACCAACACAGATGCCTTCAGCTGCCAAGCGCACATGTCACAGGTCAGCCAGTGTCATAGGGACAAAACTGCTGACAGATGCACTTTAAAATACAGCAGAACTTGGAAAACTTTACTTTTCCTCAGTCATTAGGAAGAACAATTACTTTCTAATGATCCATGTAAGTGGTTCTATGCATCTGAAGGAAGTCTTCAGACAATTTCTGTAGATATTTGCACATCAAGAATATCAAACTAAGGCAATCGACATCAGTCCTTATTAGAATAGTTTGGAAAATACCTGTGTGGAGTTTGGTGAGAATCGTGTGTTTGGCGTCCTGTGTATTACCATGTAGAATAAAAGAGCTATTACACCTCAAATGACTTTATAATTGAAAGCCCCGGTAATACTGCAACAAATGGGCCCATTGTAGAGAAGGTAATGGAAAGTTCCGTGGTGCTTGTCGACCGGCGAGGGTTGTATAATTGTTTCTTTTGTGTCGGGCACATTATCAATACAATGTGTAGAAGGGACGCTCACTTCTGTCTCTTCTCATTAAATTAAATTAACTGGAAAGAAAACACATATTTCTCTATAATAACAAAAATACAACCATGCAAAATAATAGAGCCACAAAAATACATCCAATGTCATAATTACAGAGAGAGGTGCAGCATGGAGGACGAAGAGAGGCGCCCAAACACGTGCAAGCAATGTGTAACCAATGTAAGTAACACCCTGCAACAGAGACGGGAAGATAGGGAGATAGATAGATAGATAGATAGATATGAGATAGATAGATAGATAGATAGATAGATACATAGATATTAGATAGATAGATAGATAGATAGATAGATAGACGGAAAGATAGATAGATATGAGATAGATTGATAGATAGATAAAATATAGATATTAGATTAATATTAGATAGATAGATAGATAGATAGATAGGAGATAGATAGATGATAGATAGATGATAGATAGATGATAGATAGATAATAGATAGATAGATAGATAGATAGATAGGAGATAGATAGATAGGAGATAGATAGATAGATAGATAGATAGATAGATAGATAGATAGATAGGAGATAGATAGATAGATAGATAGATAGATAGATAGATAGATAGATATTGGATAGATGATAGATATAGATAGATAGATAGATAGATAGATAGTATTAACAGAAGGGATCTAAGGAAGGAAGTTGATGGGTAGATATGTTCTACACCCGGGATCAGCCACCTCCAGCACTCTGTCTGTTCAGAAACTACAACTCCCAGAATGCTTCATTCACTTCTGAGGGAAATGCTGAAGGTTGCTGACCTCGGTCAGACGGTCGCCCGCCTTCCGTTTCTCTTCTGTTAGGGCTCATGCATCATCAGTGACTCCAGTTGCATTGTCTACCGCAGTGTAAGGTTGTCAGATTTCCATCTCCTGTCTCATTAGACACAAACTGATTGTTCTGATTGGTGCAAGCAAGAAGTCAGTAGATGCGCAGTACCCCAGAGCGGGCACTACCCTTCCTACACCCTGCTACTGTCTCTAATGGCAAACCAATAATGTCATCTGTGTATTTATTTCCAGGTCCTCTCATGCTATGTCTTACCATTGCTATGTGACTTATTTATTGTTGTTGCAGGTAATGTGCCGGGCTGTCCAGCAGGTGGCAGTTTATCTGGCAAAGAGAGATCTATAGATAGAATGGAACTTACTATTCCATTCGCCCCTCGTTTGGGCAGAAGCGGGCTAGGCTTCCTACCAAGAGAAGGATTGCAGGAAGGGCAGTTGAGAGTTGGAAGGAGACGAGACATGGCGCAGTGAGGGGAGCAGCCGGAGTCTTCAAGGGGAAGCAGCTCATAGTGCACCCGTAGCTCCAGGCAGTTCACAGACGGAGTATTACGAGGTGGTACCAGAACTTCTAGAAAGTCCAGTAACCAGACTGAAGCCAGAGATTAGCACAGCAGAGAGATAAAGCCAAATATTCAAGTTCACCTGCCAGTTTACCCTTAGCCTGCTGGAACCAAGAGAGAGATCAAGTATTGTCAGGATGCAAGTGTATTAAAGCAAAACTGTTGAACTTTATCAACTCTGGACTCGATGTATTGTCCACCAACTACAACTATCTGAAACCTCAAAGAGTACAGATAATATAGTAGATGTCACCTGCAGTCCTATGTAACACAACAGATAACACTGTGATAACTGAGTACAGATAATGTAGTAGATGTCACCTGCAGTCCTATGTAACACCACCGATAACACAGTGATAACTCCCTGAGTATAAATAATGTAGTAGATGTCACCTGCAGTCCTATGTAACACCACAGATAACACAGTGATAACGGGACTTCCGGTTCCAGCGCGCGCATGGATAGCCGCTAGTCGCAGGAGCTCCGCTCTACCGGCCCGAAAATCGCCGAGCCGCCGCATATCGGGACTGTAAAGTGCCCATACAAACCCCCCGGAGTGTCGGGGGCAGCTCATGGAGAAATACTTAATCAGAGGCGGCTCCCAGAACGTGTTACCGTCATCACTCCCGCCAGGTGAGGTGCAGAGAAGCCGGGGCAAGATGGCGCCGACGCAAGACAAACTTCAGAGACTCACTAGATCAGCCTCTCAATCAACGCAGAGGAGCGATGAGGCCTCCTGCTCGGAGGAAGAGGAAGTGGACTGTAGCCTGGGGCCGAACGAGGAGTTAACCTCCTCATGTAAAACAATGGCGATAGAAGTGGCTAGACTCCTGGCACCAGATGTCAAGGCCTCGTTAGAGGCCACGGTGTCGACAGCCCTGAAACAGCTACAGGCTGAAGTGTCGCAGCATACCTCCCAGATCGCTGAAGTTCAGCAGAGGGTGATGTTAGCCGAGGAAGAGCTGGAAAAGGCGCATAGCAGCATCAGCGAGCTCACTCGCAGCAACCAGTATTTGAAGGAGAAGGTCGATGACCTGGAGAATCGCTCCCGTAGGAGCAACTTAAGAATAATTGGGTTGCCTGAATCGATTCCCCCGAACCAGTTGGCGGACATTTGTGAAGTTGAGATCCCACAAGCACTGGGGCTAAGAGGTACCTGCGTAGTAGAAAGGGCGCATCGCCTGGGACCGCCGATGTCGGCAGGGGGGTGCTCGGACAGCACACGACCCAGAGCGGTGATTGTTAAATACTTAAACTATGCCGCCAAGGAGGCCATACTGTCGAAATTCAGGCGCCAAGCGCCACCCCTGCTGGTTCAAGGAAAGAAAGTTCTTTTGTTCAGTGACTATTCGGCTGAAGTAGCCAAATGAAGGAGGGAATTCACTCAAATTTGTTCCTCGCTGGCCCAGAATAAAGTGAAATTTGCCTTATTGTACCCAGCGACGCTAAGAATCTTTCGGCAGGATGGCACGATTGACACCTTTCACTCCCCAGGGGAAGCGAGGGAGGCTTTAGAGTCTGATGTGGTGTTCTCGGACATGTTCCCCCCACCTTCCCAGAGATCAATGGCATCGATCAGAGGGAGAGGATCCAGACAGCAACAAGGTTGTTTGGTCCCTGGGCCTATGGGATCGGAGGAGCAGGAGGCGAATTCCAGTGGAAAGCTGAGGCCTTAAAGGGACTCTACAGTTCGGCGAAGCGCCTTTGAATCGATCACGTGAGATGGCAAAAGACTTCTGGTCCATTAACGTTCTGATGTGTTAATAACTGTTATGTCACTAAGTAAGGGCTGGAGGGTGAGGAGCATGGGTGAGATTGTTTTTTGTTTTCAGGTAGTGACAGCAGCTACACGATAACATGCGTGAAAAAAGCGAAGTTAGCAGATATGATGTTAATGTTGTAGGGGTGGGTGTTGGGAAAGGGGGGTGGGGGGAGGGGGGAGGGCCGCACTACTCTGGGACAGGTTGAATCTAGGACGACCAGGCGATGCTATGTGAGGTACCGTTGCTATCTGTTCTGGGATGGCTCTCCTGCAGAGGTCTATAGTACCAATCCATTATGAGAGTGGCCACATGGAATGTTATGGGTCTTATATCCCCTTCGAAGCGCATGGCGGTGCTACGCCATCTTAAGAAACTCAAGATTGATATAGCATTTCTGCAGGAGACGCATCTTGAAGAAGCGGATTTTTGAAGGATGCAGAGATTGTGGGTGGGACAAGTGGTAGGGTCCTCCTCTGAGGGCAAAAGGGCGGGTGTGATTGTTCTATTGCACAAGCGCCTGCAATATGAGATTCAGTCCTCATCGACGGATGATCTCGGGAGGTGGTTGCGCATATGTATAGATTCGCCCGCAGGTCAGCTGGTCATCCACAATGTCTATGCCCCCAATACATCACAGAAGATGTTCTATGAAAGGTTGGAGGGGAATATCCTGAAAGAGGATTCCCAAATGATAACAGGTGACTTTAATAGGGTGCATAATGAACAGGAAGATAGGAGACGAGAGACTCCTGGACCTATTGGCAACCAGAGTCGCGCTCAGACCCTACTCCCGCTATTACAGAGCACGGGGCTACTAGATGTATGGCGTTATTACCACCCGGTGGATCGAGAGTTCACCCATTTCTCGCATGCTCAGGGGTCATGGTCACGGATTGACTATTTTCTAGCATAATCAAGACTTCTGTCAAAAGTCAAGATGGTTGAGATTTCTGACTTGCTAATCTCTGACCATGCCCCAGAGATCATGGAAATCATGGACTCAGTCCCTAGGGGACAGGAGTTTGTTTGGAGACTGCCTCAACATTTGTCTAGCGACAAAGAGTTCACAGACAGAGTAAGAGGCTGGTGGTGGGAATACTCGCAGGATAATGCGGAACATACATCAAATCAAGCTCTTTTTTGGGATGCGGCCAAAGCCGTGCTGAGGGGCCGTATAATGTCCTACACGATAGGGAAAAAGAAGGAGGCGAAGTCTAAATACGAGGAGTCCATCACGCAGGTACGGGAGGCATACACCAACTTTTTACATACCCCCACAGAGGCTAACAAGTTATTATGGGTAACTGCCAAACATAACTTTGACTATTGCGTTGAGAGACAAGATAAATGGTTTGGGGACTATCAGAAGGCAAAATTTTTTAGGCATGGGAACAAGGCAGGAAGATTATTGGCCAACTTAACCCGACCATTTGCCAAGCAGCCTCTAATACACCCTTTGAAGGACAAATTGGGAAGACTTTGCACCCAACCAAAGGAAATAGTGGAAGCATTAGGAGAATTTTTCCAAACTTTGTATACCAGTGACCACTTTGACATCCAGGGAGCTAGGGACATACTGACAAGGGTAGACCTACCACAGCTCTCATGTGAGGCGTTGGAGACGTTGAACCGGGAGGTAGATGAGGAAGAAGTGAGATTGACAATTAAATCCCTGGCGAATTGCAAGGCACCGGGCCCCGACGGGTTCCCAGCTGAATTTTATAAAGCAATTCACCAGGAATTATCCCCGACTTTGACTGCCTTATTTAACGCCATCTTGAAAGGTGGAAGCCTACCGGACACGGGCAAACTGGCCTATATAAAAATACTTCCAAAACCGGGCAGAGATTTAACTCAGCCAGGCTCATATAGACCTATATCGCTTAATCAACCAGGATATCAAGATCTTATCCAAGATCCTAGCTAACAGGCTAGCCAATTGTGTGGCGGACTTGATAGGTCCTCACCAAGTGGGGTTTATGAAGGGGAGGTCAGCGGTGACCAATATCCGGAAGGTTTTGGCAGGTTCTAGGTAGAGACAAGAAGGATTATACAGGGTTACGCGCCAGCGTTATTGGCAATCGATGCCGAAAAGGCATTCGACAACGTTAGCTGGCAGTGGTTGGATATGGTATTAGATAGGGTCAACATCAAGGGTAACTTCACAAACTACCTAAGAGCTATATATGAGAATCCCCTAGCAAAGGTGTATGTACCGGGCTTTCTGTCAAAGAACATCAAACTGAGTAAGGGCACGCGACAGGGATGCCCCCTATCTCCCCTGCTCTTTAACCTAGCAGTGGAGCCCCTAGCTAGACTGATGATACAATCTGACACGTATGAGGGGATCAAAGTGGGTACTCAGGAGCTGAAAGTGAGTTGCTTTGCGGATGACATCCTGATATACCCAGGAGCACCGGAGCGTCAGCTAGATCGGGTGATGGAGACGTTAATTAAGTATGGGAGAGTGATGGGCTATAAGATTAATGTGGACAAAAGCCAAATGTTGTTTTTGGGGCGGGGGACTAACCAAGGAAGCCGGATACAATCTAGAGTGGAAGTCAGAAAAGATTACTTAACTTACTTAGGCATCAAAATAGGGCGTACCCCGGAGTCGATATATTCATTGAACTATCCCTCCGCTGTTATTAAAGATTGAGAGCGAGTTGGAGAAATGGAAGGAGTTACCCCTGTCCTTGTGTGGCAGAGCACACTTGATTAAAATGGTGAGCTTTCCTAAGCTACTCTACCCGCTTCCAAACAATTCCGCTATTGTTAAAGCACACTGACACCAACAGGATTCAGAGAGCGTTCAGTCGCTTCCTGTGGAAGGCCAAAAGACCGCGCATTGCTTATGCGAAATTGACAATGCTGAAATGGGAAGGAGGACTTCAGATGCCGAATGTCCGCCATTATAATCTAGCGGCTTTATTCCGACACGTCAGGGACTGGGTATGGGAGACAGGGACATCACTCAGCGATCAAGATAGAACAGGGATTGGTTGGTCCATGGAGCCTAGTCGCTCTGCTACATACAAAACTAAAAGATCTTCCAGTATCGATCAGGCAGTCTATCTTGCTGAGGGACACCATAGTGGCGTGGAAGTCAATCAGGAAAATCTATGGACTTCCTTACTATGTTTCATCTAAGATGCCATTATGGTCACTGCCGGCGTTCCCCCAGGGCAGGGATAATATTTTGTTCCAAAGTTGGAGGGCGAAGAATATTATGACACTTAATGACTTATTAGGAGCCAACGGTTGCCAACTGCTGTCCTGGGAACAGGTTAAGGGACGGTATGATCTAACGGAAGCTAACTACCTCCCTTTCCTACAAATTCGGAGTTACTGTAAGGCACAGGCAATTTCGCTGGGTGATCCGGACAGGCTCACTTGGTTCGCAGCGTTGCTGGGCAAAGATGGGTCGCATATGTCCCTCTCGGAGTTATACCAAAGGTTACATAGCATACAGATGATAGGGGTGGTAAAGGAGGCCTTTAAACCTTGGGTTAGGGAATTAAACGACCAGGCCATAGCAAGAAAGATGAGGGAGGGCCTGGAATTAGTGCGGAGGGCAGTTTGCAATGAGCAATGGAGGGAAACACAACTGCGTATTTTGCGCAGGGCGACTTATGCCTTTATTCTGTCCTATCAGGATGCTCCTGCCCACTACTTGCGACATTGCCCCAAGTGTACCCTCCCAAAAGCGGGACTTCTCCATGCTTTGTGGGAGTGCCCAAAGGTGAAGCCATTGTGGGAAAAGGCAATAGTTGCGATAAAGGAAATCTGGGGGGAGGAAGTGCGGACAACGCCACAGCAATGCATTTTTCATTAAGTACCAAAAAACCAAGAAGAAGATTTAGGGACGGTGGTAGCTAAAGGGGGAGTGCACGTAATGCTAATGGCGGTTAAAAAGGCACTTCTGAGGCATTGGTTGGAGGAGGGAGTCCCATCATGGGCGGAGGTGTTGGGGATAATGAAAAATGTTTTGTACCTTGAAAGGTTGGAGGTGGAGCGAGATAAGGAGGGATTAATTGGAAAATTTATCAAGAAGTGGAGAGAGTTCATAGAAAAGCGACTTTTACATTGCGAAATTCAGGAATTGATGGCTCCTTTCAAAATGACTAAATGGTACTTGGAAGCGCAACTAGCTAATAAACTAGGGAAGCTAGATGCCTAGACAGCCCTCACTAGACGCCAATTTTGGCTAAAACCAGAGAGGGTACATCGACATGGTCCCAGATGAGAGTGCGGGGGTTGGGTTGCATAAGGGGGGGGTGGTTGGGGGATGGGGAAGGGAATTCGGGGTGAGGTATTGGATTGAAAATGAAAATGTGGATGATTTGAGAATAAATGTACAGATGCCTGCTGTTCTATGCATCACCAGTCTGTAACGAACTGTTATTCATGATCTATGGATGGAATGTATAACCTGTGATAATTCTCATTTCAATAAAGAGATTATATAAAAAATAAAAAAAAATAAAAACAGTGATAACTCTGAGTACAGATAATGTAGTAGATGTCACCTGCAGTCCTATGTAACACCACCGATAACACAGTGATAACTCCCTGAGTATAAATAATGTAGTAGATGTCACCTGCAGTCCTATGTAACACCACAGATAACACAGTGATAACTCTCTGAGTACAGATAATGTAGTAGATGTCACCTGCAGTCCTATGTAACATCACAGATAACACAGTGATAACTCTCTGAGTACAGATAATGTAGTAGATGTGACCTGCAGTCCTATGTAACACCACAGATAACACATTGATCACTCTCTGAGTACAGATAATGTAGTAGATGTCACCTGCAGTCCTATGTAACACCACAGATAATAATGTGATAACTCTGAGTACAGATAATGTAGTAGATGTGACCTGCAGTCCTATGTAACACCACAGATAACACAGTGATAACTCTCTGAGTACAGATAATGAAGTAGATGTCACCTGCAGTCCTATGTAACACCGCAGATAACACAGTGATAACTCTCTGAGTACAGATAATGTAGTAGATGGTACTAGCAGTCCTATGTAAGAAAGCAGCTCTGCTACATCTGCATGTAGTTTATTTTACTAGTGTTGCTTATATTGTATGTCTTCTTCCTCTGGGGGGGAGGTTTTGGATAGAGTCAGTGTCCCCATCAATGCTTCCATATCCTGCTGAATATTCCGGGTGGATGACAGCTGGTCCTGCGTCGTCCTGGGTTCTCGTCGACTCCTCTGTACATCTATTATTCTTCCTCCTTTGGTTGTGTAAATCTTGCTCTCATTTGCAGGAGACATCTCAGATCAGAGTCATTGCCCTTAATATTGGGATTATTCAGTGAGACGTGCTCCATTACCATGCGGCGGACGGCGCACTTCTCTCATTCCGATGTTACAATGTCACACGCTGTGTTCTGCTTTCCTGAGTGACAGGTCATTATTGTGCATACATGAATTTCCATCAGAGCAGGAGCTGCAATCACTGAGCAATCACAGAGTAACGTGTGGAGTGTGGACCACCAGCAGCTCTGCTGCATCTGCACACAGACCATTAAAGGGATTCTCAGTTATTGGGGCCACTAACCAGACGGTCAGCAGCAGTCCTGACCCAGGAATGTGCCATCAGACACCAGGGTGCAGCACAAATCTCATATCCTCCGTGCTCATTGTCGCCAGGGCTTATGTGAAACCTTTATTGCCATGACTCGCCATAACCCAAAGGTTGTCAAGTGGAAAGAAAAAGGAAGTGACTCTCAGTGGGTCCCCGTCAGGGACTGGGACAAGATAGGAGAGCAGCTCCCTGGAAGATATGGCTTCATATACAGTACAGACCAAAAGTTTGGACACACCTTCTCATTCAAAGAGTTTTCTTTATTTTCATGACTATGAAAATTGTAGATTCACACTGAAGGCATCAAAACTATGAATTAACACATGTGGAATTATATACATAACAAAAAAGTGTGAAACAACAAAAAATATGTCATATTCTAGGTTCTTCAAAGTAGCCACCTTTTGCTTTGATTACTGCTTTGCACACTCTTGGCATTCTCTTGATGAGCTTCAAGAGGTAGTCACCTGAAATGGTCTTCACGTCACAGGTGTGCCCTGTCAGGTTCAATAAGTGGGATTTCTTGCCTTATAAATGGGGTTGGGACCATCAGTTGGGTTGTGGAGAAGTCAGGTGGATACACAGCTGATAGTCCTACTGAATAGACTGTTAGAATTTGTATTATGGCAAGAAAAAAGCAGCTAAGTAAAGAAAAACGAGTGGCCATCATTACTTTAAGAAATGAAGGTCAGTCAGTCCGAAAAATTTAGAAAACTTTGAAAGTGTCCCCAAGTGCAGTCACAAAAACCATCAAGCGCTACAAAGAAACTGGCTCACATGCGGACCGCCCCAGGAAAGGAAAACTAAGAGTCACCTCTGCTGCGGAGGATAAGTTCATCCGAGTCACCAGCCTCAGAAATCGCAGGTTAACAGCAGCTCAGATTAGAGACCAGGTCAATGCCACACAGAGTTCTAGCAGCAGACACATCTCTAGAACAACTGTTAAGAGGAGACTGTGTGAATCAGGCCTTCATGGTAGAATATCTGCTAGGAAACCACTGCTAAGGACAGGCAACAAGCAGAAGAGACTTGTTTGGGCTAAAGAACACAAGGAATGGACATTAGACCAGTGGAAATCTGTGCTTTGGTCTGATGAGTCCAAATTTGAGATCTTTGGTTCCAACCACCGTGTCTTTGTGCGACGCAGAAAAGGTGAGCGGATGGACTCTACATGCCTGGTTCCCACCGTGAAGCATGGAGGAGGAGGTGTGATGGTGTGGGGGTGCTTTGCTGGTGACACTGTTGGGGATTTATTCAAAATTGAAGGCATACTGAACCAGCATGGCTACCATAGCATCTTGCAGCGGCATTCTATTCCATGTGGTGCTGCGCCAGATGACTTGGCCTCCACAGTCACCGGACCTGAACCCAATCGAGATGGTTTGGGGTGAGCTGGACCGCAGAGTGAAGGCAAAAGGGCCAACAAGTGCTAAGCATCTCTGGGAACTCCTTCAAGACTGTTGGAAGACGATTTCAGGTGACTACCTCTTGAAGCTCATCAAGAGAATGCCAAGAGTGTGCAAAGCAGTAATCAAAGCAAAAGGTGGCTACTTTGAAGAAGCTAGAATATGACATATTTTCAGTTGTTTCACACTTTTTTATTATGTATATAATTCCACATGTGTTAAGTCATAGTTTTGATTCCTTCAGTGTGAATCTACAATTTTCATAGTCATGAAAATAAAGAAAACTCTTTGAATGAGAAGGTGTGTCCAAACTTTTGGTCTGTACTGTACATAACATTAAGGTATTCTTCAAGTGGTACCCAGCCACTAGATGGTCATGTCACATTATGAATAGGTGCAGCGCTAGAGAAAGAGGAGGAGAGTAAAGTGTTGGCCACTTGGTGTGATGCAAGCAGTAGGAGTCTCCCTGATGTAAGGACTGACCGGGTGTAAGTATCTCAGGGTGCTGTGTGCTTAGCTCCCTCATGGGGGTTAGCACTAAATAAAGGCCTGCTGCAGTGGCTGCTGCAGCAGGTGAGTGTGAATGTGGTAGGTTATAGTGGTACAGGAACATCAGGAGCTGCACATCTCCCTGTCTAGAGTGCACCAAAGACAATGCCACAGACTAGGCTAAATCTCTTTTTTATTCATGTGCTGGAGCACCAGGAGGCGGGGCTGAATCCATATAGCCCATTTTATAACACCCCCTGTGCTCTGCACACGCCCCCTCCCCTTAATTGACAGGGCTAGACATGCTGAGGGTATACAGCAGTGATGTGTAGATAAGCTGTGTGGTGATGCTATAGTACATAGTGTATATGAAAGGTAGATGCTAGGACACAGCTCTGCCCTCAGCAGGTCTAGTCCTGTCAATCAAAGGGAGGGGGAAGTGTGCAGAGCACATGGGGGTGTTACAGGGCAGTGCTCAAAGGGTTCAGCCTCAACTCCTGGTGCTACAACTTCTCATTTACATAGGAATAAAAATACTGATTTCTCTGCAGCTGTTTAACATACAGACAAATGAAAGGTGTTATTTTAATCAGCATGATGAGCCCCATCATAATATTTTAAAGCATAGACATAGAACTGGAACGCAGGCATAGAACTGAAGTGTAGACATAGAATTGGAGCATAGACTCACAACTTAAGCATAGATACAGAAGTGGGGAGCAGACCCAGAACTGGAGGGTAGACACAGAACTGGAGAGTGGACGCAGAACTGCAGAATGGACGCAGAACTGGAGAGTAGACACTGAACAGGAGAGGAGACAGAAAACTAAAGAGCAGACACTGAACTGGAGAATGGATGCAGAACTGGAGAGTAGACGCAGAACTGGAGAGCAGACAATAAACTGGAGAATGGACGCAGGACTGGAGAGTAGACAGAGAACTAAAGAGTAGACACAGAACTGGAGAATGGACACAGAACTGGAGAGTAGACACAGGACTGGAGAATGGACACAGAACTGGAGAGTAGACACAGGACTGAAGAGTAGACAGAGAACTAAAGAGTAGACATAGAACTGGAGAGTGGACGCAGAACTGGAGAATGGACACAGAACTGGAGAGTAGACACTGAACTGGAGAGTAGACACTGAACTGGAGAGTAGACACTGAACTGGAGAGTAGACACAGAACTGGAGAGTAGACACAGAACTGGAGAGTGGACACAGAACTGGAGAGTAGACAGAGAACTAAAGAGTAGACACTGAACAGGAGAGGAGACAGAAAACTAGAGAGCAGACACTGAACTGGAGAATAGATGCAGAACTGGAGAGTAGACGCAGAATTAAAGAGTAGACACAGAACTGGAGAATGGATGCAGAACTAGAGAGTAGACACAGAACTGGAGAGTAGATACTGAACTGGAGAATATACGCAGAACTGGAGCATAGATAGAGAATTGGAGAGTAGACACTGAACTGGAGAGAAGACACAGAACTGGAGAGTAGACACTGAACTGGACAATGGACGCAGAACTGGAGCATAGACACAGAACTGGAGAGGAGACAGAGAACTGTAGAGTAGACGCAGACCTGGAGAGTAGACACAGAAATGGAGCATAGATAGAGAACTTGAGAGTAGACACAGAACTGGAGAGTAGACATAGAACTGGAGAGTAGACGCAGACATGGAGAGTAGACGCAGAAATGGAGAGTAGACATAGAACTGGAGAGTAGACACAGAAATGGAGAGTAGACATAGAACTGGAGAGTAGACGCAGACCTGGAGAGTAGACAGAGAACTGGAGAGTAGACGCAGACCTGGAGAGTAGACACAGAAATGGAGAGTAGACATAGAACTGGAGAGTAGACACAGAAATGGAGAGTAGACATAGAACTGGAGAGTAGACATAGAACTGGAGAGTAGACGCAGACCTGGAGAGTAGACACAGAAATGGAGAGTAGACATAGAACTGGAGAGTAGACATAGAACTGGAGAGTAGACATAGAACTGGAGAGTAGACGCAGACCTGGAGAGTAGACACAGAAATGGAGAGTAGACACAGAACTGGAGAGTAGACGCAGACCTGGAGAGTAGACACAGAAATGGAGAGTAGACGCAGACCTGGAGAGTAGACACAGAACTGGAGCATAGATAGAGAATTGGAGAGTAGACACTGAACTGGAGAGAAGACACAGAACTGGAGAGTAGACACTGAACTGGACAATGGACGCAGAACTGGATCATGGACACAGAACTGGAGAGGAGACAGAGAACTGGAGAGTAGACGCAGACCTGGAGAGTAGACACAGAAATGGAGCATAGATAGAGAACTGGAGAGTAGACACAGAACTGGAGAGTAGACACAGAACTGGAGAGTAGACACAGAACTGGAGAGTAGACATAGAACTGGAGAGTAAACGCAGACCTGGAGAGTAGACACAGAAATGGAGAGTAGACATAGAACTGGAGAGTAGACACAGAAATGGAGAGTAGACATAGAACTGGAGAGTAGACGCAGACCTGGAGAGTAGACAGAGAAATGGAGAGTAGACATAGAACTGGAGAGTAGACACAGAAATGGAGAGTAGACATAGAACTGGAGAGTAGACACAGAAATGGAGAGTAGACATAGAACTGGAGAGCAGACATAGAACTGGAGAGTAGACACAGAAATGGAGAGTAGACATAGAACTGGAGAGTAGACACAGAAATGGAGAGTAGACATAGAACTGGAGAGTAGACGCAGACCTGGAGAGTAGACAGAGAACTGGAGAGTAGACGCAGACTTGGAGAGTAGACACAGAAATGGAGAGTAGACATAGAACTGGAGAGTAGACACAGAAATGGAGAGTAGACATAGAACTGGAGAGTAGACACAGAAATGGAGAGTAGACATATAACTGGAGAGTAGACATAGAACTGGAGAGTAGACGCAGACCTGGAGAGTAGACACAGAAATGAAGAGTAGACATAGAACTGGAGAGTAGACATAGAACTGGAGAGTAGACGCAGACCTGGAGAGTAGACACAGAAATGGAGAGTAGACACAGAACTGGAGAGTAGACGCAGACCTGGAGAGTAGACACAGAAATGGAGAGTAGACGCAAACCTGGAGAGTAGACACAGAACTGGAGCATAGATAGAGAATTGGAGAGTAGACACTGAACTGGAGAGAAGACACAGAACTGGAGAGTAGACACTGAACTGGACAATGGACGCAGAACTGGAGCATGGACACAGAACTGGAGAGTAGACACAGAACTGGAGAGTAGACATAGAACTGGAGAGTAAATGCAGACCTGGATAGTAGACACAGAAATGGAGAGTAGACATAGAACTGGAGAGTAGACACAGAAATGGAGAGTAGACATAGAACTGGAGAGTAGACACAGAAATGGAGAGTAGACATAGAACTGGAGAGTAGACACAGAAATGGAGAGTAGACATAGAACTGGAGAGTAGACGCAGACCTGGAGAGTAGACAGAGAACTGGAGAGTAGACGCAGACTTGGAGAGTAGACACAGAAATGGAGAGTAGACATAGAACTGGAGAGTAGACACAGAAATGGAGAGTAGACATAGAACTGGAGAGTAGACACAGAAATGGAGAGTAGACATAGAACTGGAGAGTAGACATAGAACTGGAGAGTAGACGCAGACCTGGAGAGTAGACACAGAAATGGAGAGTAGACATAGAACTGGAGAGTAGACACAGAACTGGAGAGTAGACACAGACCTGGAGAGTAGACACAGAACTGGAGAGTAGACATAGGAACTGGAGAGTGGACACAGAACTGGAGAGTAGACACAGAACTGGAGAGTAGACACAGAACTGGAGAGTAGACGCAGACCTGGAGAGTAGACACAGAAATGGAGCATAGATAGAGAACTGGAGAGTAGACACTGAACTGGAGAGTAGACACTGAACTGGAGAGTAGACAGAGAACTGGAGAGTAGACACTGAACTGGAGAGTAGACACAGAACTGGAGCATAGATAGAGAACTGGAGAGTAGATAGCAGCTGGATGTGTTCTACATTGTAGCCAAAGGTCATCTCCAGGACAATCAGCACTTGTGCCCATCTCCAGAGACTCCTCCACACCTTGCATCTCACTTCTGACATCTTACAACATTACAGGAGGTTCTTGCAGAGAGCAGCCTGTTAATGCTACGGAGCCCAAGTAAAGCACCATATTTCCAGCAGTGCCGAGGCCATATTTCCTCTGCGCAGTGATACTGAATTGTATTAGTTTTCTGTTTACAACTTCTTTAACCTTAACCGAGGGGGGAAGCTTCGCTGGGAAGTTGTTGCGAGGAACCGTTTCGTTTTTCAGCTTAATGAAATGGGAGAAACAGCCTGGAGTGCTTTAACGAAGCTTTTATCTCTAATTGGCTGCTTTTTTCCGGATTACAGCAGCGCGCAGATTTGCTGGATATGCGCCAGTAACACTTTAACATATGCAATGTTTAATGATACAATGTTCTTTTTTTTATGATAAAGCCTTCCTGTATAAGCCGTGTGTCACTGACCGATGAAGGAGATTAGCTTGTCTGCGTAAAATTTTAGTTTTGCAATTAAAAGGTATCACAAGCAACAGATGTTTTGCAAAATGTAATTCTTTCTAAGAGCAGACATTAAAGTGCCAGCGAGGGAAGCGGAGTTAACTTCTAAGCGGCATTTAATGACTGAAGGAGCTTTTATGTTGGAGACGGATGTGAATTCTATACATGTAATTGTGATAGATCAGAAGATAACGGGGGGAGGGGAAATTAAACCGCAGTGATGAAATACCATACAATGGAGTGCATGGTGGAAGGAGCACAGAGGATTTCAGGAGTGTGCTGCTCTTGTGGGAGGTTCCAGATGGAGAGTTATATAATGTGAAGAGCAGGACCCCCAATGGCACAGAGTATTTTAAGAAAGGGGTGTGCTGTGCTTTTGTATCTGTCCAGCACCATGCGCTGCCTTGCTCCGCTCCTCCCTGCTCAGTGTCTTCTCCTGTGCAGTGAATTGTCACAGCAACCCAGCGCACCATAATGAGGTCATTTAGCTGGGGATTGAGCCCCATGATTACTGGGGATTGTTCCATACATACCTTGTGTACTCTACTATCTCAGTTCTCCAGCTCTGCTACATAGCCCCTCCTGTCCTCCGATATCAGCTCTCCAGTGCAGCTACATTGCCCTTCCAGCTCTGCTATATCAGCCCTCCACCCCTGCTACATCAATCCTCCAGCTCTGCAATGCTGGGTTTTCAGTTCTGCAACACTGGTATTCCAGCCTGCTAAACCAAGATTCAAGCTCTGCTACATCAGACCTACAGCTCTGCTATCCCTGGCCTCCCACACTGCTCCTCTACAATATCTCTGCTACACCGGCTAGCCAGCTCTGATACTCCAGCCATCCAGTACTGCTACACTGGCTGCCCTGCTCTGCTACACATGTTCTACAATTCTGTTATACCAAACATCCACCTCAGCTACATCCATGAGTACAGCTCTCCTATTTCCATGTTTACTGTTAAGTTACTCCAGCACTACCAGCAGCTCTGCTATACCAGTGGTGATTGAATTCCCTGCTTTGCTACACCAGCGCTGCCTTTCCACGCTATAAGATCAGCCTCATTAAATAAGTGGTCTGGCCGATCCACCTGCCCAGGTGACAGTGTATCGACAAGGCACGTGTGCTGCGGATCTGCCAACATTGAAGCTGTAGTGAGGTCATCCAGCAGGAGCCATGAGGATGGGTTGTGAGGTTTATGCTGTGCAAAAGGAAAAATGCATGAATTACTCTGATATAATACTGCACGTCACCAGGGGCGTAGCTATAGGGGGTGCAGAAGTAGCAGTAGCTACCGGGCCCAGGAGCCTGAGGGGGCCCAAAGACCCTTGGGCCACATAAGAAGACACTGGTATTATAGAAAGTACATGCTGGTCAAGTTACACCTCTGGCTGGAGGGAAGGGTTAGGTCAAGAATTTGACATGTGAGGAGTGCTGTTTAAATTTTTGGCTATGTGCTCCCCTGCTCCTGGCCACAAAGCACTGAGGGAAGGGGGCCCAAGCTGAACTCTCTCACCGGGGCCCATGAGCCTTTAGCTACACCTCTGCATGTCACATAACTAAAAATCGCATTGCAGAAACTTTGACCTGCATAACTTGGGGGCTCTTCCTGTTCAAATTCTATTATGTGAAGCTCAAATTGCCTGCAGTAGCAAAATATGGCCACTAGGCGCTATTGCCCCCTGAAATAAGACACTGCACTTGTCAGAACAGTAGGCAGGGAAACACGCACACAGTGAGCTCTAACTGAACCCAACCCGCCTTCCCTGCCTACTTGCAGTGCAAGCACTAAACAGCAAGACCGCAACTGGTCAACGTTACCTGCACTGCTAAGTGCCAGACAGAAAGACATAGAGAAGCAACCACACAGAGATGGGTCATACAGAAATAGGTCAAAACCGATAGCCAAGCCAAAGTCAGAACCAGACGGGTAATACGGAACAGAATCACTAGACAGAGGGAAGTCAGAGGCAAGCCAAGGTTAAGATAACAAACAATCCAATATGCACAGACAGAACCAGGAGCACAGCAAGGGAGTAAACCTATAACTAGCAAAGGGTGTATTGCAAGCAGGGGATTTAAATAGAAAGCTGAGTCCCTGATCAGAACCTGATAGGTCCAGGGACCTGAACACCAGTGTCATACAGGTAGGCAGGCAGAGCTGTTACTCAGTCTGCATCCAGAACACACACCTAAGGGCAGAGGCGTACATAGGAATCACTGGGCCCCATAGCAAAAATCTGAATTGGGCCCCTTAACCCCGCCCACTACCCACCATGGCCCCTCCCACTTCCTGACTTTGCTCCTCCCATGCCACACCCCCATTAAATAAATTTATACATGACCTACAGAAACTGTTAGGGGTTTCCTGGGGGTGACCTGTCACATGGGATATCTGCTGCAGCCTGCAGGTCTCCTTATTTGGGATGCCATGTTAGGCTACTTTCACACTTGCGTTCGGGTCTCCGCTTGTGAGTTCCGTTTGAAGGCTCTCACAAGCGGCCCCGAACGGATCCGTACAGCCGAAATGCATTCTGAGTGGATGCGGATCCGCTCAGAATGCATCAGTATGGCTCCGTCTGTCCTCCGCTCAGCAGGCGGACACTTGAACGCTGCTTGCAGCGTTCGGGTGTCCGCCTGGTCGTGCGGAGGCAAACGGATCCGTCCAGACTTACAATGTAAGTCAATGGGGACGGATCCGTTTGAAGTTGACACAGTATGGCTCAATTTTCAAACGGATCCCCCATTGACTTTCAATGTAAAGTCAAAACGGATCCGTTTGCACTATCATGAACAAAAAAAATAAATGTTTTTTTTTTTTTTTTTTTCATGTTAATGCAAACGGATCCGTTCTGAACGCAAGTGTGAAAGTAGCCTTAAAGGGAGTCTGTCACCACATTTGACCATATTAGACAGATCCTATAGCGTTATATGTGCCACCCAGCAGTTAAAAACGGTACCTTTGTTGCATATAACCGAGTCTTCTTTCTGCCAAAAATGAACTTTGAAGATTGTGTAAACGAGCCCTCTCAAGTGCCCAGGGCGGTGTCTCAATCTTCCGAGCCCAAGACCGGACCTCCCTAACGGCTCATAACCCTGCCCTCCTTGTGCCTGTGCCCGCCCGTTTACTCCCCTCCCCTCGCCTTTTCCATTGCGGCTGCGCGGACAAATTCGTAGCCGGCGCATGCGCAGTAGGTATTGCGATGCCCTGCCAGGACCGGGCATCGCATTGCGCATGCGCCAGCTACGAGACTCGCTGCAGCCGCAATGGAAAAGGCGAGGGAGGGGAGTAAACGGGCGGGCACAGGCACACGGAGGGCAGGGTTATGAGCCGTTGGGGAGGTCCGGTCTTGGGCTCGGAAGATTGAGACACCGCCCTGGGCACTTGAGAGGGCTCGTTTACACAATCTTCAAAGTTCATTTTTGGCAGAAAGAAGACTCGGTTATATGCAACAAAGGTACCGTTTTTAACTGCTGGGTGGCACATATAACGCTATAGGATCTGTCTAATATGGTCAAATGTGGTGACAGACTCCCTTTAAAGGGAATCTGTCACTAGCAATTTACCCCCAATTTTTTTTTCATGAATCCATGTTTAACAGAGTACCTGTTTTCCATCTGTCTTGTTCTTTTGATTGTGAGTCTTGTCATTTCTACAAAAAATCGATTCTTATGATATGTAAATGAAGCTGTAAGGAGCCCAGAGGGGCGTTATTCTTTCTCCACGGTGCCCAGGAACGCCCCTCTGAAGTGCCGTGCCCGGCTAAGTTTGAAAACTAATAACGCCTCCAAGTTCATCTAAATCGCCTCCCAGAGGCGCGGCTAAATGCTCAACACCCCCCCTCCTCAGTGCCGCGCTCTGCGGCAAACACCCCGATCCTCCTCTCGCCGGCATCCCAAATCCCGCGCAGGCGCAGTGCCGTCAGTCATCTTATCATAGCGCAGGCAATCGCCGGCACTGCGCCTGCGCGGGATTTGGGATGCCAGCGAGAGGAGGATCGGATTTGGGAGGCGATTTAGATGAACTTGGAGGCGTTATTAGTTTTCAAATTTAGCCGGGCACGGCACTTCAGAGGGGCGTTCCTGGGCACAGTGGAGAAAGAATAACGCCCCTCTGGGCTCCTTACAGCGTCATTTACATATCAGAAGAATCGATTTTTTGAAGAAATGACAAGACTCACAATCCAGAGAACAAGACAGATGGAAAAAAGGTACTCATGGATCCATGTTTAATAAAGTACCTTTTTTCCATCTGTGTTCTTCTTTTCCATGTCAGTCTTGTCCTTTCTTCTAAAAATCGATTCTTAGGATATGCAAATGACGCTGTAAGGACTGGAGCCCAGAGGGGCGTTTTTCTTTCTCCACGGTGCCCAGGAACGGTGCCCCTCTGATTAGTGCCGTGCCCGCCTAAATATGAAAACTCTAACACCTACATGTTTAGCTGAATCGCCTCCAAGAGGCGCGGCTAAGTCCTCAACACCCGCCCCCCTCCTCAGCGCTGCGCTCTGAAACACCCGATCCTCCTCTCGCCGGCGTCCCAAATCCCGCGCAGGCGCAGTGCCGGCGATTGCCTGCGCCTGCGCTCTGATAATACGGCTGAGGGCAACAGCTTCAACATCGTCACTGGGCTCGGCGCATGCCCAGTGACGATGTTGAAGCTGTTGCCCTCAGCCGTATTATCAGAGCGCAGGCGCAGGCAATCGCCGGCACTGCGCCTGCGCGGGATTTGGGACGCCGGCGAGAGGAGGATCGGGTGTTTCAGAGCGCAGCGCTGAGGAGGGGGGCGGGTGTTGAGGACTTAGCCGCGCCTCTGGGAGGCGATTCAGCTAAACATGGGGGGGCCCTGGGGAGAAAAGCAGCCGCATAGCCGGCTGCAGGTCATCAGTGGGCGGGGCCTTATCTGCGCTACGGGCCCCCCAGTGCCGCGGGCCCCATAGCAGTGGCGTGGTCTGCCTCTATGGGCGGTACGCCACTGCCTAAGGGTACTTTCACACTTGCGGCAGAGGATCCCGGCAGGCAGTTCCATCGCCGGAACTGCCTGCCGGATCCGGCAATCCGGACGCAAACGGATGGCATTTGTCAGACAGAGAACAAAAGTTGCAAGAAAAAGAGTAAAGTTGTCCTTTGGAGGTGAGAACGGTGCAAGCGCACCTCTCCCCAAAGTACTGCTTGAAAGCGTAATATGAAAATCAAAGGGGCAGTAACATTTTAAAACATGATTTTTATTGATATGACTAAAAAATATATAGACCCCTTACAGCCATAAACAGACAGACACACTGAGGGTCCTGGGTACACGTGAACCGCTGGAAGGTGGGGCACGGTATACAGAATCCCCCGGGCGAACCCATATTTAAATTGTGTGGACCCCAAGGGTCAGGAGGAGCCACAACTAGTGCTGGGAAAACCCCAGCGTAATTGTCCTGAGTCCGACTTAGAGGGCAGGGAAATACCTAGTCAGGGTAAAAGAACATGGATAGATCTTACCGGTATAGAGTCAAACGGTACATGTATTCATCAGACTCGGGAAATCACCGGAAATGAAGTTCTTTTCCCAGCGCGTGGATTAAGTGTCCTTTTGTAGGGGGGGTCTTCATGGGTGAGGTCATGCGTTGTCAAGGGCCACAGGGAGTTGAACTGTCCCTGTTGCACCCTGCTTGACCTACTATGACCCTAATACCCTAACACGGGATCCGTGCCCCGCAAGGGGTGGTCCCGTCCGGAACCTTGTCCTGGTCTAAGGTCCCTATGAGACCCTGCCAGGGTGGTGAAAAGGGCACCTAGTATAGTGAAACTACAATTAGATGTAACAAAACCGTGGATATATAAAGGGTATGTTCATATGTCCCTACGCGTTTCTTCAATTGAACATACTCGGAAGTAATAATATAATCAATCCCTTGAATCGTCAGGGGACGGGGGTTAGTACCAGAGACCGCTGCCTAAATCGCTTAGTGTCAGTAATATACTGCTGAGCACGGGTAGGAAGGACAGACTGAGGTGAGTCACTCGAGGTACTAGGTCTATTTACACTGAGAACATCCTCAAACCGCATAAGGAGATATACTTATATTGGGCAGTTGGGAGGGAGGTGCTGGCTACCTCTAACCACTCAGTGGTATATGACGTGGTCGATTTCTATCTAGAATGTGTATGGCAGAATCCAGGTATATCTGTAACACACAAGAATAAAGAGACGCCTTCTAAACTACTGTATAATAGTAGTTCTACTTAATAGAAAAGAAAAGCAGACGCGATGACCCCCTAATGCCAATGAGTAGATAAGCAATGTTCAGGCATATTACATGGGGACTCAAATGTCATCCAGTGTTTCTACTTACAATCAACCCTAGGTGCGTATGGCATCCATCTGGCTGGACCGGCGTCAGTTAGTTTGTATGAGGCCGGGGATGTGGCGTCTGTCAGCGCTGTATGGCGCGCTGCTTCTGTTTTTAAATGAGAAGGGGGCGGAGGTAAGTCTGCGCATGCTGATGACGAGGCATGCGGCGTTTGTCACGTGGGCGCACGTCATCGGTCCGATGAGTGCTGGAGCCGTCCCCATAGTGTCAGTGTCTGTCAGCCGTCACGTCTAATTAGTATGCAGAAAAGAACCAATGGGTGGACAAGGCTGGCAGACGCTGGGTGGGCGGGCGCATCGGCATACTCGGAAGGCTAGGTAGGTGGAGCTGTACACGTCAGTAATACTCAGCTTCTACAAGCCACTCGCATATAGTTAATCAGTGGGGGGTCATGGTCCCAGACCCTCCACTCTGGACAACAAGGTGAACATTAAACGGCAGGGGTAACCACAGTGACTAACATTGGGACCCCATGTGGGAGTGGATAGATTTAATACTCCCAACCCCCGAATGGGGGAATAAAGCAGTGCATGAACAAGCCAGTATGATGTAGTTATTGCATGCTCGGTCTCCACCTGTTCGCCCGCAAGCTAAAGTGGCATAAGCACTTTCAGCTAAAGGACAAAAAAGAAAGCCGCGAGCTGGGGATACCGGTGGAGATCCTTGGTGACGTTTGTTTCTTATACAATCTGGATAGTATGCCCAGTAATCCCGAGGGCAGAGGTCCCTTCACAGGCCTAAAAAATAAAAGCACCAAAATGCCGCCTATTGGAGAAATTTTGTGTATCAATGTTTTCCTCAAACACGCTCTATCCGAACTCTCCATCATGGACTCTACCTCCATGAGGTTTAACTGTAGTAAGGAAGAGAGGTGCGCATTACAGGTCTTGGAGAAAGACAGACAAATAACAATCAAACCCTCAGACAAAGGGGGTAATGTAGTTGTTATGAACACCCCAGACTATAGGGACATGTGTCTAACAATTCTCCAAGACACCCAGGGATACGAAATTTTGCCTGCTAATCCTACCTGTAGATTTCAAAAAGAACTATTAGATATCCTAACAAAAGCAAAATCGGACAAACTCATCAGTGCCGATGAATTTGGGTTCCTCTATCCATCCCATCCAGTAACGGCAACATTTTACTGTTTGCCAAAGGTTCATAAGGAGACTACGCCCATTAAGGGGCGTCCCATTGTCTCAGGGGTGGGGAATCTCTCACAGAATATAGGTATCTATATAGACCATATCCTTTGCCCCTTTGTACAATCGTTGTCCTCATACGTGAAGGACACAAGAGACCTTCTTACTAAACTCGAGAACATAGAGATTGAGCCACATTGGTTTCTAGCATCAATTGATGTAGAGGCTCTATACTCGTCCATACCGCATGATAAGGGGGTAGACGCTGCCGCACACTTCTTGAGAGCAAGGGGACAACAATTTATTGCACATAATAATTTGGTTTTGAACCTATTGCACTATGTTCTTCATAGCAATTTCTTTCTTTTCGATGGCCGCATCTTCCACCAGCTCAGGGGCACCGCAATGGGCAGTTCGTGTGCGCCATCCTACGAATTTGCTCCTGGGCTGGTGGGAGGAGACAATGGTCTTTGGTGATACACCCAGAAGGCACTTGGAGCACGTCGTCCTCTGGTCCCGCTACATAGACGACATATTCGTCCTGTGGAGCGGGCCAGAGGACGCGTTCATAGGGTTCGCTGAGGATCTCAACCACAACAACCTGAACCTCAGGTTTACCTCTGTTATAGTGAGGGATCACCTCCCATTCCTGGATATTTCCATATCCAGGGGCGACTGCGGTAAGCTACAGACCACTATCTACCGCAAATCAACATCCACGAACTCCCTCCTTAGGTGGGATAGTTGCCATCCGACCCCACTCAAACGGGGCATACCGGTTGGGCAATATTTAAGGCTCAGACGCAATTGCTCTGAAAATGGGGAGTTCAAGCGGCAGGCCGACGACCTGAGGAGGCGTTTCCATGAACGAGGTTATCCGGAGAGGTCACTCAAAAAGGCCTACCAAAGGGCATGCACCGAGACGCGCACTTCCCTACTACACCCCACCAAGAACCCAGTCAGAGATCCCCAGAGACTGATACGGGTTGTAGGGACCTTTGACTCGGCATCTACAAGAGTAAGAGAGATCATAAGTCGTAATTGGGGGACCCTTCTTATGGACCCTGACCTGACTGCAGTTCTAAGCCCCCAACCCTCGGTGACCTTTAGGAGAGGGACAAATTTGAGGGATAAACTGGTAAGCAGTCACTACAGTCCACCTGAGAAACCACGCACATGGCTCGATAACCCGGTTCAGGGTTGCTATAGATGTGGACACTGCAGTTTCTGTGGCCAGCTCACCCAGGGCAAATCCTTTGCGCTGGACCCGGCGGGTCATACTTATCACATACGTGATTTCATCAATTGCCGCACCACGGGTGTTATCTACCTTATCACCTGTGAGTGCGGCAAGAGGTATGTGGGTAAGACCCGCAGGGAACTGCGCAAACGGATGGGTGAGCACTTTGGGGATATACGCAACGAGAGAGACACCCCGGTGGCAAGGCACGTCCAGACTAACCACGGGGGTAGTGCCTCAGCCGTGACTTTCATGGGCATCGAACATGTCCAGAAACTCCAACGCGGAGGAGATTGGGACAAGCGTATACTCCAACGCGAGTGTTGGTGGATTTTTTAATTAAAAACCACTAACCCCCTAGGGCTTAACGAACAACTACAGTTTGGGTGCTTCCTCTGACAGGACCACCGGTGGACATATTTCCTCTCCCCCTTCGATCAGGTGGATTGGTGATTTTGGGAGTAGGGCTATGCTGCCACGTCTTTTTACTATGTTTGACCGAGCATGCAATAACTACATCATACTGGCTTGTTCATGCACTGATTTATTCCCCCATTCGGGGGTTGGGAGTATTTAATCTATCCACTCCCACATGGGGTCCCAATGTTAGTCACTGTGGTTACCCCTGCCGTTTAATGTTCACCTTGTTGTCCAGAGTGGAGGGTCTGGGACTATGACCCCCCACTGATTAACTATATGCGAGTGGCTTGTAGAAGCTGAGCATTACTGACGTGTACAGCTCCACCCACCTAGCCTTCCGAGTGTGCCGATGAGCCCGCCCACCCAGCGTCTGCCAGCCTTGTCCACCCATTGGTTCTTTTCTGCATACTAATTAGACGTGACGGCTGACAGACACTGACACTATGGGGACGGCTCCAGCACTCATCGGACTGATGACGTGCGCCCACGTGACAAACGCCGCATGCCTCGTCATCAGACTGTGACCATGATGTCATCAGACTGCGACCATGCCTCATCATCAGACTGCGCCCTCCATTACGGACCGGCGTGCGCATGCGCAGACTTACCTCCGCCTCCTTCTCATTTAAAAACAGAAGCAGCGCGCCATACAGCGCTGACAGACGCCACATCCCCGGCCTCATACAAACTAACTGACGCCGGTCCAGCCAGATGGATGTCATACGCACCTAGGGTTGATTGTAAGTAGAAACACTGGATGACATTTGAGTTCCCATGTAATATGCCTGAACATTGCTTATCTACTCATTGGCATTAGGGGGTCATCGCGTCTGCTTTTCTTTTCTATTAAATAGACCTACTATTATACAGTAGTTTAGAAGGCGTCTCTTTATTCTTGTGTGTTACAGATATACCTGGATTCTGCCATACGCATTCTAGATAAAAATCGACCACGTCATATACCACTGAGTGGTTAGAGGTAGCCAGCACCTCCCTCCCAACTGCCCAATATAAGTATATCTCCTTATGCAGTTTCAGGATGTTCTCAGTGTAAATAGACCTAGTACCTTGAGTGACTCACCTCAGTCTGTCCTTCCTACCCGTGCTCAGCAGTATATCACTGACACTAAGCGATTTAGGCAGCGGTCACTGGTACTAACCCCCGTTCCCTGACGATTCAATTGGTTAATTATTTTATTACTTCCGAGTATGTTCAATTGAAGAAACGCGTAGGGACATATGAACATACCCTTTCTATACCCACAGTTTCTTACATCTAATTCTAGTTTCACTATACTAATTCTAGTTTCACTATACTAGTGTCACGGAAAGGTGTACAGGAAACAAGACAATGCAAAAGGAATATATGACTCACTGGATCCAAAGCTAAGGAACAAAAGGGAGACCCCTGCATAAGACCTGGCACTCTCCCTGACTGCTCAGCCTATGCGAACACCCCAATGGTGGATGATCGCATATCCTCGTACCTCGACTATATGACACCTGAACACCCTACAATAGTGAGGGGACACGACCACCGGCTCCCTACACTAGACACGGAGGGAGTCAGGGTCACCTGGGATACAGCAAACAGAAAATCACAAATAAATGTACAGCACTTAACTTGTAGTAGACTGGGAAATAGGATCAGCATGCACACACACTCCAGGAAGATGTATAAACCGCACACTACTGCATTATGGGGAGGAATTTAAAGGGATGCAATCAGTCCAACTACAAGACAGCTGAGAGAGGCTAACGAGATGAGGAACTGAAAACCAAAACAAAGAAAGCTCAAGGAGGAGGTTCTGAAAGGCATCTGTCAGAGCTTCTCAGATGTCTGGTTGTGACAACTAGGTGCAAGGTTCCGGACGGGACCACCCCTTACGGGGCACGGATCCCGTGTTAGGGTATTAGGGTCATAGTAGGTCAAGCAGGGTGCAACAGGGACAGTTCAACTCCCTGTGGCCCTTGACAACGCATGACCTCACCCATGAAGACCCCCCCTACAAAAGGACACTTAATCCACGCGCTGGGAAAAGAACTTCATTTCCAGTGATTTCCCGAGTCTGATGAATACATGTACCGTTTGACTCTATACCGGTAAGATCTATCCATGTTCTTTTACCCTGACTAGGTATTGCCCTGCCCTCTAAGTGGGACTCAGGACAATTACGCTGGGGTTTTTCCCAGCACTAGTTGTGGCTCCTCCTTGGGGTCCACACAATTTAAATAAGGGTTCGCCCGGGGGATTCTGTATACCGTGCCCCGCCTTCCAGCGGTTCACGTGTACCCAGGACCCTCAGTGTGTCTGTCTGTTTATGGCTGTAAGGGGTCTATATATTTTTTAGTCATATCAATAAAAATCATGTTTTAAAATGTTACTGCCCCTTTGATTTTCATTTGTCAGACAGATCTGGATGTGGATCTGTATGACAAATGCATTAAAATACCGGATCCGTCTATCCAGAAAAACGGATCCAGTATTTATTTTTTCCCCAGATTTAATGGTCTGCGCATGTGTGGACCGAAAAAACGGTTCCATCAATGCGGCTATTTTAATACATTTTAATACATGGAAATGAATGCCGGATCCTGCATTCCAGCAAGTGTTCAGGATTTTTGGCCGGAGAGAAAACTGCAGCATGCTGCGTTATTTTCCCCGGCCAAAAAACATAAGATGGACTGAACGGATGCATCCTGAACGGAATGCTCTCCATTCAGAATGCATTAGGATTTTTTCCGGTATTGAGCCCCTGTGACGGAATTCGATACCGGAAAACAAAAACGCTAGTGTGAAAGTACCCTAGTTCTAATATACATTAAATTAATACCCAGCATCTGCTTCAGCATGAGTGAGCATGCTCGGCCGAAGTTCGGCTTGAGGATCGCTATGCTCGGCACATCGCAGTGTTCGGCCGAATACTGTATATGCTCGAGCACAATTGAACACAATGATAATCAATGGGAGACCCGAGCATTAAGTCAGGCACCCCCCCGCTCTGAGGAAGAGAGGGTGTCTGGTTCACAGAAAAAGGTTAGAAATTGATGGAAACACCATTGAAATGGTTTGAAAGCAGCATGGGAAGGACATCTGGATGCATCTTGGACTCCTAAAACCTATGACATACAATAGACAATCACACAAAGGCTATATGCCAAAAGCCAGGTATGTGCAAGCCAACAACCTATCCATGAGACAGAAACAGTCATCACACCTTAGGGTACTTTCACACTCGCGTTTGGTGCAGAACCATCATGGATCTGCACAAATGCATCCGTTCAGATAATACAACCGTCTGCATCTGTTCAGAACGGATCAGTTTTTATATTATTTTTAATATAGCCAAAACTGATCCGTCTTGAACTCCATTGAAAGTCAATGGAGGACAGATCCGTTTTCTATTGTGCTATATTGTGTCAGTCAAAACGGATCCGTCCCCATTGACTTACATTGTGGGTCAGGACAGACCCGTTTGGCTCAGTTTCGTCAGGCAGCAGCATTTTGGTGTCCGCCTCCAAAGTGCAATGGAGGCAGAACGGAGCCAAACTGATGCATTCTGAGCAAATCCTTATCCATTCAGAATGCATTAAGGGCAAAACTGATCTGTTTTGGACCGCTTGTGAGATCCCTGAACGGATCTCACAAACAGAAACCAAAACACCAGTGTGAAAGTAGCCTTACAGTGGCAGCCTTGTGCACTATAAGATATTCCAAACCAGCTCTCATCCAGTAAGCATCAAAGTTACTTCAGATCTGTTGGATGGCTTGGGTAGACGTGCGCACCTAGATCATTATCATTAGGGTGACAAAAAGTTTTCTGATTGTCCTAACATAATATTCAATAACCTTTCTATACAGTTTGCTCACGTAAACTCATTTGCATAACCAAATTTGCTGCATCTGATTGTTGCATGGAAAATTAGCGATAAAAATTTGAGATTAGAATATTCGCAATCAACACTACTCATGAACAGAGCCATTTATTGGATACATAGTCTTATGACAAGACTATGAATCCAATAGATGGAGCTGTTCATGACTCTTGAACAGCGCCATCTATTGGTTTCATAGTCTATTTTTTAATACATTTTATTAGGTTTTGATATAATTTGCACATTTAGATTCAAAGGTACATATTGGATCAAATTACCGGTCATACTCCTTTTTTACAGATATGTGCAGTGAAAACAAAGATCAAACACATAAACATTTCCTTCCCCCCCCCCTAACCCTCCCCCCTTCTATACAGGTGATGTGGTTTAAAGTTTTATTTTTATTGTAGGTATTCCTGGAGGTGTCAGTGTCTCATTTCGGAGTTCATGTGGATTTATTGTCCTGTAGTCTCATGGTAGGGCGTCTTTATGTAAGGATTGATGATGCTTTATATGTTATTGGTTTCATAGTCTTATGACAAGACTATGAGTCCAATAGATGGCGCTGTTCATGAGTATTGTAGATCGCGAATATTGTAATCACAAATTTTTATCGTAAATGGTTTATCAGCTGAAAAACAAGGCAGATTCTGCTCATCTGCAAATAAGTCTACATGACAAAACTGCATAGAAAAGTTATTGAACATTATGTTAGGACAATCAGAAAACATTTTGTCACCCTAATGATAATGATCTAGGTGCGCAGGTCCACCCTAGCTATCCAACAGTTATGAAGCAACTTTGATGCTTACTGGTTCTCAGTCAGATGAGAGCTGGTTTGGAATGTCTCATAGTGCACAGGGCTGCCATTATAAGGTATGCTGACTGTATCTGTCTCTTAGATAGATTGTTGGCTTGCACGTACTTGGCTTTTGGCATATAGTCTTTGTGAGGTTGACTATTCTATGTCATAGGTAATGGGAGTCCAAGATGAATCCAGACATCCTCCCCATGCTGTTTCTAAAACATTTTGGTGGTGTTTCCATCAATTTCTAACCTTTTTCTGTAAACTGCTTCCACTTTAGGATCATATTACACAAGACCTGCGGCTAGAGTCTCTGCTATGTACTGAGTCTGACTGAGCTGTTTCAAATGGATCAGCTCAGTCAGATTAATTGACTCCTCCAGTTCAGTGAAAGGAATCGATTCAAAAGAAAGATTCGTTCATGAACCGGACATCACTACTCAGGTGTCGTTGGCATCCAATAATGCTGCTGATGTGGATAGATTTATGGCTTTTGATTTTCTTTTACATGTTGAAGTTGACATGTTTGCAGAAGACCAGGAAGCCAGATTTGGCATCTGTGCATCAAGCTAAAGAGGCATAGGGGCATGGGTCTTTTTATAGTGGAGTAGTGGTCCAAAGAGGCAGGTTATTCGGTTAGAAATGGTGGGATTATCTTAGAAATTCTCACAAACCAACAGGATCCTTAATATTTATGGTCCTCAAACCAGGTTAGATCAGAAGGTCTCCTTATGATGAATATGTATTATCTGTCGTTAGATGTCAGGGGATCTTTGCAAGAGACTTCAATACCGCTGTGAGGCCCCAATACAGGAACGGAGGCGGAAGGATGAAAAATGCTTGTGGAAGTTTAAGTCATCTCTCCAGGAACAGTAAGTTGGAGTGATGGGAGGTCAGCTCAATAACTTTAGAGCCGACATAGTTAATCTTTATACCACTGAATGGGGCTAATCTTTGTGCGGACCTGCAGCACATCGTATGGCAAATCCACTGCAAAAATCCACCATCTGAACATGACCTTAGCTGTCTTGTGCTTTGGTGGTTAAAGGGGTTCTCCAGAAATTTAGAAAATGAAAATATTTAAATATTACTTTATTGTTAATATATTCCCCAATACCTTTCATTATTTATAATGGCTCAATTTGTTTAGGAGAAATAAAATGTCCGCCATCCTATTAATACACACAAAACTTATCCTAATCATACAGGAGGACACGCAACTTCCGAGCACTGGGGTAAAGAGCTGTCTCATCCTCCTCTCTGCTCAGCTTGTCAGGGGTTATGATCCTGAATACAGATTATAAGAACTTTAACTGATTCTCTGTAGGAATGGAGTTCATGAGGAGACATGAAGTACAGAGAGGATGGACAGGACAGGCTGTGGTGATGGAGACTACATACAAGTGCTACTGGTCATTATCCACATCACCCCCACCATCCTCTCTCTACTTCATGTCTCCATTTCTACAGAGATTTAGCTAAAAATCATATTAAACTGTATTCAGAATCATAGAAGAAGATGAGGCAGCTCTTTGGCTCACTGCTCTAAAGTAACTTGTCCTCCTGTGTGATTAGGACATTTTTTGTATGTACTAATAGAATGGCAGCCATTTTATTTTTTCTAATGATTGCTCCCTAGACAAAATGAGCCATTATAACTAATGAAAGGTATTTAGAAATATACAGTTGCAAGAAAAAAGTATGTGAACCCTTTGAAATGATATGGATTTCTGCACAAATTGGTCATAAAATGTGATCTGATCTTCATCTAAGTCACAGCAATAGACAATCACAGTCTGCTTAACCTAATAACACACAAAGAGTTAAATGTTACCATGTTTTTATTGAACACACCATGTAAACATTCACAGTGTAGGTGGAAAAAGTATGTGAAACCCTAATGACTAATGACATCTCCAAGAGCTAATTGGAGTGAGGTGTCGGCCAACTGGAGCCCAATCAATGAGATGAGATTGGAGGTGTTGGTTACAGGTGCCCTATAAAAAACACACACCAGTTCTGGGTTTGCTTTTCACAAGAAGCATTGCCTGATGTGAATAATGCCTCTCACAAAAGAGCTCTCAGAAGACCTATGATTAAGAATTGTTGACTTGCATAAAGCTGGAAAGGGTTATAAAAGTCTCTCCAAAAGCCTTGCTGTTCATCAGTCCACGGTAAGACAAACGGTCTATAAATGGAGAAAGTCCAGCACTGCTGCTACTCTCCCTAGGAGCGGCCGTCCTGTAAAGATGACTGCAAGAGCACAGCGCAGACTGCTCAATGAGGTGAAGAAGAATCCTAGAGTGTCAGCTAAAGACTTACAAAAGTCTCTGGCATATGCTAACATCCCTGTTAGCGAATCTACGATACGTAAAACACTAAACAAGAATGGATTTCATGGGAGGATACCACAGAGGAAGCCACTGCTGTCCAAAAAAACATTGCTGCACGTTTACAGTTTGCAGTAGAGCACCTGGATGTTCCACAGCAGTACTGGCAAAATATTCTGTGGACAGATGAAACTAAAGTTGAGTTGTTTGGAAGAAACACACAACACTATGTGTGGAGAAAAAGAGGCACAGCACACCAACATCAAAACCTCATCCCAACTGTGAAGTATGGTGGTGGGGGCATCATGGTTTGGGCTGCTTTGCTGCGTCAGGGCCTGGACGGATTCCTATCATCGAAGGAAAAATTAATTCCCAAGTTTATCAAGACATTTTGCAGGAGAACTTAAGGCCATCTGGCCACCAGCTGAAGCTCAACAGAAGATGGATGTTTCAACAGGACAACAACCCAAAGCATAGAAGTAAATCAACAACAGAATGGCTTAAACAGAAGAAAATACGCCTTCTGGAGTGGCCCAGTCAGAGTCCTGACCTCAACCCGACTGAGATGCTGTGGCAAGAAAGCAATTCACACCAGACATCCTGAAAGGGATTTTTCATAAATCTTACTTTTGATACATCACAGATTAGACATAGATTATACAATCCTCATCTCTTGTGGAATGCAGTACCTCAAATTAGCACATCTCAGAACCTTTGCCAGTTTCTGGACACAATAGCAGCCTTCCTTAACAAAAGGCTATTTAACATCTCACCTCACATACAATGACAGCCACCTATGATAAGTCATTCAACTTATTAGCATGTAGATAAACCTGTTGAATTTGTAAAATAATTATTTTCATGTATTGTATATAGCAGATACCAGTATTGTTTAACAAAGTTTCAGCTGTATCTGGACAAACATGTTTCCCAAGGCCTCTTAAGAAACACCACGATTGTTCCAATTGGATCTTGAGAGACAATATGCACCCACCCCCAAAAAGCCCTATAAGTATGTGCTGGGAAATAAAGATTTTAGATATTTAGCAACCTATGTTAAGTCTGGGCTGATATTTATCTCCTGATCAGAGCAAATGGGATATTCATTGCATAGGGAAATATTCACGGGTTGGAGGTCTGATGCCTCATCATATAACCAGCATAAACCTGCCTGAGAAAAACCGCTAACACATCCCAAGAATATTGCTGAACTGAAACAGGTCTGTAAAGAGGAATGGTCAAGAATTACTCCTGACCGTTGTGCACGTCTGATCTGCAACTACAGGAAACGTTTGGCTGAAGTTATTGCTGCCAAAGGAGGTTCAACCAGTTATTAAATCCAAGGGTTCACATACTTTTCCACCTGCACTGTGAATGTTTACATGGTGTGTTCAATAAAAACATGGTAACATTTAACTCTTTGTGTGTTATTAGTTAAGCAGACTGTGATTGTCTATTGTTGTGACTTAGATGAAGATCAGATCACATTTTATGACCAATTTTTGCAGAAATCCATATCATTCCAAAGGGTTCACATACTTTTTCTTGCAACTGTATTTATAATAAAGTAATATTTAAGTATTTTCATTTTCCTAATTCCTGGAGAACCCCTTCAAGAATATACCTGGTGACCTGGTGAGGGTGTATTGTATGGAGTACTATAACTCGGGTACAGGACATTCCTCTGTCCCAGGAAGGTGATTTGTTTGGTAACCTGATCTAGTCAATTCCCTCTGGTGGTGAACTGATCTCTGTAGCTTTACATTTGCATTTTGCAGACTTAGGGTGTATTCACACGACCGTAAGTGTTTTGCGGTCCGGCGCTATATAGAGAATGCCTATTCTTGTCCGCAATCGTGGACAAGAATAGGACATGCTCCATATTTTTTGCGGGGCCATGGAACAGAACAACTGATGCGGACTGCACACGGAGTGCTGTCCGCATCATTTGCGGCCCCATTGAAATGAATGGGTCAGCACCCATTCCGCAAAATTGCGGAACGGGTGCAGATTCATTTATATGGTCGTGTAAATGCACCCTTACAGGCACTGAATGTGAGCCTTAGGACTCATGCACACGAACATATTTTCTTTCCGTGTCCGTTCCGTTTTTTTTGCGGACCATATACAGGGAACCTTTAATTTCAAAGGGTCTGCTAAAAAATGGAAGGTACTCAGTGTGCATTCCATTTCCGTATGTCCGTATTTCCGTTCCACAAAAAAATAGAACATGTCCCATTATTGTCCGCATTACGGACAAGCATAGTACTGTCCTATTAGGGGCCAGCTGCTCCGTTCTGCAAAATACGGAATGCACACGGACTTCATCCGTATGTTTTGCGGATTAGTTTTTTTGAGGACCGCAAAATACATACGGTCGTGTGAACAAGCCCTTATTCAGGAAAATGGTAGCTATATGGTTGTGTATTTATGTTATTGCCATTGGACATTCGTTGATGGTCTGAGGTTGGGGCTATGATGCTCGGATTGTGGTGGTTTGACTTTCTTTTGAGTGTAGGCTTATTTTAGTTTAGTTATACCAGGGAATTATGTAAGTCTCCACCTTTTACCCCTAAGCAGGGATCTGATGCCGAAGGGAAAATTCCAGGCCGCTACATCTTGAAGTAGTCTCCATTCTGTGACAGCTGCCGCAGGCAGTTTGAGAGACACCTGTAAATGGCACCAAACGGGGCAGTAGACAAGCCAAGGAAAGGGCAGGCAGAGCTCATTCAATCGAGTAAACAGGTCTAGGGTCAGAGTGGAAAATGGGCAGAGGACAGGGTGGTGGAAAAGGTACAATATGGTAAATGGGAAGAGGGCAAGTACAGAAGATCAGGCGACACAAAAACACCTTCACAGGGACAAGCAAGCTAAGAAACCTTTTTGCTCAGGTACCCTCCCATAGTAGAAGGTGCTTTAAATACCAAAGGAAGCCTAGCCATAGACTGGAGACTGGATTTTCTGGAGCGGACAGAGTGAACAATGCTCTTTTGGCCGTGCCCAGGGGGAGGGAGAAAAAAGATAATGATGGGCATGGACCGTAAGAGCCAGGGCAGGTCAGCTTTCCGTCGACCATTCTACGGTAACTGGGAGATGCTGGTGGGCACGAACATCCAGAGTTACATTTATTGATTTCATGCTTTAATGTTTAGAGCCAGTGGGGGTGATTTATCAAACTGGGGTAAAGTAGAACTGGCTTAGTTACCCATAGTAACCAATCAGATTTTACCTTTTATTTTTGACAGCTCCTTTGGAAAATGAAAGGTGGAATCTGATTGGTTGTTATGGGCAACTAAGGGCTCTTTCACACCTGCGTTCTTTTCTTCCGGCATGGAGTTCCGTCGTCGGGGCTCTATGCCGGAAGAATCCTGATCAGTTTTATCCTAATGCATTCTGAATGGAGTGAAATCCGTTCAGGATGCATCAGGACGTCTTCAGTTCAGGACCGGAACGTTTTTTGGCCGGAGAAAATATCGTAGCATGCTGCGCTTTTTGCTCCGGCCAAAAATCCTGAACACTTGCCGCAAGGCCGGATACGGAATTAATGCCCATTGAAAGGCATTAATCCAGATCCGGCCTTAAGCTAAACGTCGTTTCGGCGCATTGCCGGATCCGACGTTTAGCTTTTTCTGAATGGTTACCATGGCTGCCGGGACGCTAAAGTCCTGGCAGCCATGGTAAAGTGTAGTGGGGAGCGGGGGAGCAGTATACTTACCGTCCGTGCGACTCCCGGGGCGCTCCAGAGTGACGTCAGGGCGCCCCACGCGCATGGATCACGTGATCGCATGGCAAGTCATTCATGCGCATGGGGCGCTCTGACGTCATTCTGGAGCGCCCCGGGAGCCGCACGGACTGTAAGTATACCGCTCCCCCGCTCCCCACTACTACTATGGCAACCAGGACTTTAATAGCGTCCTGGCTGCCATAGTAACACTGAACGCATTTTGAAGACGGATCCGTCTTCAAATGCTTTCAGTACACTTGCGTTTTTCCGGATCCGGCGTGTAATTCCGGCAAATGGAGTACACGCCAATCCGGACAACGCAAGTGTGAAAGAGGTCTAAGCCAGTTCTACTCTACCCCTGTTTTATAAATCTCTCCCAGTGTGTATTATATGGCATGTATACAAGGTGTATACAGGATGTATATGTTAGTGCTATGCTTGCGTTAGCTTTGTGTTATGTGTTATATTTCTACGTTTGTATTATGTACTGTGTTTGTGTTAGGTTTGCTTATTATTACTGTGTTGCAATATAAGAAAACATCTTTCGTTTGGTTGTATGCCTTTTTATTTTATGATAAGGTTTTCAGGATCAGGGTGAGCAGATCGTGAAGTTTAGTCGCCACCTGGAAAATGAAAGGACTCTTTTAGTATATATCCATGTCTTCCTGCAGACGCTCCTTCCATTGCAGCTGGTAGCTCTGGCTGCAGTTACATAGCTATACAGTTATCCTGCTCATCATCCTATTAACCCCTTGATTACCCACACAGGATCTCCAGTGATTTGCAAGGAGCAAATTACTGAGAAGACACAGTCCAGGAGGATCATGGCGAATCCAGTGGCTGCAGATAGATTTCCCACAAGACTCAGTATTTTTCCAGCACCTTCTTGCATCTCATGTTTCGTCATCTGCTTTTTCTTCACATCCCATATTATATTTATTGCTGAGGATAATATTCACCAAGGGAGGCAAGATGGGAAAATATATTGTGAGCGCACAGCTTAAGGATGCCCTTCACCATTTATAGCTTGTGACCCCCAAACATAGAACCCGATCCTCCTGCCTGCAGGGCTGTGCAGAACATACATACATTTCTAGGCATAATGTGATAAGGTTACAGAATGTCAATTTCATTGTATAAATGGATATAGTGGATGAAGGCACCTGCACTTGAGATGTCTATGTACAGATGTAGCAGAGCTGAGCCATAAAAAGTGGACATATATATTATTTGCAAATAGTTCATTATAGCCAAGGAGTGAAAATACATTTTTATACAGTGCATTCAGTACTTGGAAAAACATCATATGCTCTGGTGGTCCAGTTAAAGGGGTTGTCTCATCATGGACAAAGGGGGCATATCGCTAGGATATGCCCACTTTGTCTTATAGGTCCGGGTCCCACCGATGGGACCCGCACTTATATCAAGAACGGAGCCCCGCAAGTGAAGGAGGGCGCAGCCGCCCCCAATTCATTTTCTATGGGGTTGGTGAAAATAGCCGAGTGCTAGCTCGGCTATTTCCGTTGGCCCCACAGAAATGAATGGGAGCGGGGGTACGCTCCCATTCACTTCTATGGGGATCCGGCATGGTGCTGGCTGGACCGGAGTCCTCCAGCCACTACCTTGCGGGGCTCAATTCTAGATATAGGTGTGGGTCCCAGCAGTGGGACTCGCACCTATAAGACAATGGAGGCATATCGTAGCGATGTTCATATGTGCCCATTGCGGAGAAAAATTATGTTTAATGTATGCAAATGAGCCTCTAGGAGCAACGGGGGCGTTGCCGTTACACCTAAAAGGCTCTGCTCTCTCTGAAACTGTCGTTCCCTTTGCACTTTGATGGACAGGACCAGGCAGTGTAAATGTCCTTACACCTGGTCCTCTCAATCAAAATGAAGAGGGCTTGGCAGTTGCATACCAGAGCCTTTTAGGTGTAACAGCAACGCCCCCGTTGCTCCTAGAGGCTCTGTCAAGGTGTCACCACGTGTTGCTGCTCTCCAGGAGGGATGGTAAGGTGTGGTGCACCCCAATGGGAAATAAGTCCAGAGAGTCAGGGTGTCCAGTAACCAGGGTGCTTCTTTACTAGAGTAATTCAGGTGGAAAACAATACAGGTGAGGTGTAGGGCCGGCTTCTCCAGTCTCCTCCCTGGCAGAAGAAGGGTTTGAAGCTGAGGAAAGCCCTGAGCTAGCTGCCCCTCTCTCTCAGAAGGCTGATACCCTGGCCACAGGCTGGAAGCCCAGGTTCTGTGGCAGAGTATCCTCGTCTCAGCATCTTCTTCTGGTCCCTCAGTGGTCTGGCATGAGTCTCCCCCTCCAAGCACTGGTCCGTAACTGCAGAACACTAGGGCCTCTGACTGTTCTCCTTATATATAATTTCTAGCTGAACTAGAACCTTCTAGAGGGAGGGGTGGAGGGGAGAATCACAGCACAAACAGATACATTGTTACACTTCCCATCTGGCATAGACTTACATTAGAGCTTCAATGATACTCACACAGCAGTTTTAACAGACACAAACATGTCTCCAGATATAACACCAGAGCTAAACCAGACAGTCACAAGGTCAGTCTGTCTGGTTTTTGTGGTAAACAAGTCTGGCTTTTTCCCTCTGAAACATGCTCTTCTTTAAACCCTATGGCAGCTGTGGAAAATTACCAGCTTCTTTTTCAAAGTCCCAAAAGTCTCTCAATATTCATTAACCCTTTCCACAGAGCCTCGCAAATAAAGTGCAAATGAACAGGATATATATCACAACATACATATAAAATGCAGTTACATCATATTAAACAATAGAAGTCAATGCAAGTTAACCCTTTAAAGTGAAATAAAGCAAAGCGTTGAATAATTTGCATAGGGGAAATAGGCAAATGCCCACAAATGTTAAGACTTGAAAGTGTCCTGCTCCAGGGCACTATACATCTTCACAAAGACATATTATGAGTTGGGAATCATGTGCACCATATGGCTCCTTTAGTGTATAAATCAGAAGTCAAGCCAGCACTACCCATGTAATCTCTCATGCAAGTCCACAAATAATTCAGGAGAAAAAGGGAAAAGATGTCCAGCACCGAGATGAAAATAAAATCTTCAATCTTTATTTGGCTTCATGTAAAAATATGGTAACATTACCGCTTTCTATGTGGAGATTTTACATGAAGCCAAATAAAGATTGAAGATGTTATTTTCATTTCAGTGCTGGACATCTTTTCCCTTTTTCTCCCGAATGGCTCCTTTAGTACAGAGGTGTGCAGGTTACGGTAGACTCCATGCACCACATTTATTAAACCGTCACATGCCTAAAGTCAGAAAATGAATTTTGCTCCAAAATTTGCACCATTTTCTGGCTTTAGTATTTTAGTGTCTAAACTTTTAGGACATCACCCTCCTGGTAAACCATCAAAGTTAAATAACTTTAAAAAGTGAATGTTTTTGCCCAAATTACAACTTTTTTTTTTCCCTAAGATGCAACTTTTTAAGGCCACAAAACTGCTGTAGAGCTGTTGCAGGGTGCTGTATATGGAAATATTCTCCCCTAAAAGTAATACTACCTCTGTACATGTGGATCCCGGAGGAGCAGCCAGGATTTCTTTTCTAGAGGTACAGTATTTTACCAGCCCTGTCCTCACATGACCCTCTGCAGCACCCTGGATGTTCTGCTGCCTCTTACTTGCCTCCTTGGGAGCAAAAAGAGATCTTCTCCAAACTTGTATAGGTACCCATCAGACAGGGTCAGCCAAAGAGCCATTGGTTTCTGCTGCCTTCACTTGGTCATGGGCTGTTTCTTGGTTACTTAGGCAGGCCTGGTAGCTGTATCTGCTCGCCTGGTAGCTGTATCCGCTCGCAGCAGGCTTGATGGTCTACAACCCCCATCCAGGGAATGCATGCTTTCCAAGGGGATCTGGCAAATTTCTCCAAGCTAGCACCATGCAGTCCTTTATATTTAGGGTCCTCCTACTCACATGGGCCAACTCCTTGCATCTTTATCAGCTCTTTGCTTCTCCCAGAAGATTGCAATGCCCTATTATTAATGCCACAGCTCTATCTAATAGCCAAATGATGCCTCTACTCAACTAACACATACTGGGCACAGTAGGACATCCACACAGGAGGAAGGAACTAATTGGTTACGTGGGGTTGAAGTAACCTTAAGAGGCAGCATTCACCATATTCTGGGTTCAGTTTTTGAGATAGGTCATAGCCTCACCTGATTATTTGTGAGTATCGGCAGGCAGCACACAGATCCATTACCTGGGAAGGAATACTCGGTATTACTAAAGTTGAACAGCAGTTTTTTGCAGGAGAATAAGTGGAATTTGTTGTAAGAAACATTCTGTTATTTGGAGCCACGGGGGAAAGGACAATTAAGTAAATTGCTTTCAGCACTTGAGCTAAAATTCTGAAAATAATTTTGAGAAAACGTTACCTCGATAACATCCTGTTTTGTTAGTTTTGCTTTGAGATACAATTTCCGTAGGAGCCATCTGCTTGTTACAGAAAGGCACGAGGTTTATGTAAAGATGGAAATGAATATGGGTTCGAAAGGAAAGCGACTCCGCCGAGAGAACTCCTGCGAAATGTGCTTTGCTGCAAAACACAATAGATGGGTCATTAAGACACACCTGGAATACAGGAGCAAACATGTTCAGTTAATTAGGGGTTGTAGAATCTATATGAGAATTATTATTTGTGTGTGTGTGTTCAGGAGCAGCTCTCACTTCTTTTCCAGCAGGAAGTCCCAGCACAAGTGATAACCATTGATTGAAAGTTGAGTCCTTGTATCCATACTGTATTTTGATTGTTACTAGTTTAGTAATTAAAATCCCTATGTACATGTATAGTAATTATGAACTTTAGCTATATGTATAGATAGCCTTTAATATAGGGCCAAAATCCCTATTATTAAGATAGCGGACGTCCTATTCTCTGAAAACGACAGTTTTGATGGATCCCACTTTTATTATGTTGCATCTGTCAGCAGTTTTGTCCCTATGACACCGGCTGACCTGTTACATGTGCGCCTGGCAGCTGAAGACATCAGTGTTTGTCTCATGTTCATATGTGCCAGCAATGAAAATGTATGCAAATGAGCCTCTAGGAGCAAAGGGGGCGTTTCCATTGCACCTAGAGGCTCTGCTCTCTCTGCAATTGCAGCGCCCTCTGCATTTTGACGTTAGGAGAAATCAGAGCCAGGCATGATGACATTTTCACTTTCTGGTCCTGTCAATCAAAGTACAGAGGGCACAGCAGTTCTGACCTTATTCCTATGGAGATACAGTTACGTGCCCATGAGATCTCCGGACTTTTAATATTGATGACCTATCTTCAAGACCTATCTTGGCGGGATCCAACACCCGCCACCCCCACCAATCAGCTGTATGAAGGGAAGTCTCCTTTCTCTCTTCCTGATCGCTGCGGCTATGTCTAAGAGAGAGGCAGGAGACGACATACAGGGACTGCAAGCGCCTTCCCTTCATACAGCTGATCGGTGGGGGTGCCAGGTGTTGGACCCCCCACCGATCTGATATTGATGGCCCATCCTGAGGATAGTTCATCAATATTAAAAGCCGGAAGACCCAATTTAAAGAGTCCTGACATTAACCCTATGGCGGTGCTGTGACATGACCTGGAGAGGAATGTATATGCAGGGCATTCCAGAAATATTTAAGAACTGAAACACATTTGCAGGGATGAACGGTCTGAAATTCCTCCTCAGCGCTGTGCAAATCTTAAAAAGCCTTTAACAAGATGAAAAGTGTAGGCACTGCTTCTCTACTACTCCACAAAACAACTGCAGGACCCATGTGGTCTTAACATGATGATGCTCTGCATGTGAAGAATAGCCGTACATAATACAGCGCAAACAACCGGCGGCAAACAGCAATAATATAAAACTGTTTATTCCATAATGTCCGGGGTTACGACAAACACAAGAAGGACAACAAAATGGTTGTTGCCTTTCCTCCCCTTTTCCTAACCTGGTTGAGGTGATTGCTGCTAGAGGTTTTTTTTCAGTTTATTAAAGGGTTCGCCACGTTATTAGTTTAGTTACATTGTATTTTTCTATAACTGGTGTGTTGTTTATGGTGTGGGTTTGAGTTGGAGGTTTGTTATACGTCTGGGTGTTTGTTTTATGTAGGTGCGTACTGGACGGTATGGACGTTTGACGTTTTCCCCTTTTGTGTGTGTTACCTCTGGAAGGGGGCTGGTTTTCCGGAGGGGTGAACCATAAGCCTGTATGCAGCGCTGCCTGGATCTTCCGTGCGTCTGGTGTTCGCATGGAGATCCGGGTAGATGTTTGGTGCCGTCTTTCCATCTCTGCTGCGGCAGGTAAGTGTTGGTTGTTGCTAGTGTTCTGTTGTTACACTTTGTACTTACCAGCCGTGCAGTTGCTGCATTCAGTCTTTCTCCCTGTCAGCTACTGGGCCTCTGGAGATGCCTTTCATCCGTGGTGATGGATGAACAGGAGGTCTCTGCCCTGTCACAATGTTGAGGGCAATGCAGGGATTCCTAGACTTCTAGGTTCATGGGTATGAGCCCCCTTACCATTGAAGGTGGCTCATACAGCTAGGAGACTAGGGCTATTTGAGGGAAGCTATAGGAGGTGACCAGCTCCCTTTTTCCTGCCTATGGCCTAGTAATTGGAAACATTGTACGGTGGGGAGTTTCCCCCACTCCCTACCGTGACAAAACAACAGCCGTGTGCATGAGGCCTTATAATGCTGTAAACATAGTGTCCTCCAAAAATAATTGTGTAAGATTGCACTATGTGGTAACAGTGTTCACAAAAGTAATAATGTCCCCTTGTTGCCCCAGAAGTATTAATGCACCATACTGCCCATACTAGTAATCATGTTGCTTTTAGTCCCCCACTAGTAATAAAGCAAACAATAATGCCCCCTATAATGTGTGCTTGTACAAAAGAATACCCCCTTATATGTGCCAGTACAAAACATGTCCCCTTATAACATGTGCCAGTATAAAAAATAAAAAATCTACCCCCTTTTAGTCCCCCCAGTAGAACAAATGTCCCCATAGTGGCCCCTTAATAATGTGTTTCAGTACAAAAATGCCCCTTTTTAGAACCCCCAATGTCCCCATAGTGCTTCGCTCAGTTACAAAATAATGAAACCCCCGCCCCCCCCCCCCCTCTATTTTGTGGCCCAACAGCATGCTGCCAAATAAAAATATTAAACTCAAATACTTACCTGCATTCTGCTGTCAGAAATGTGGGGCAGGACTCAGGACACAGACCTCTTCTAGTCTGTGCCCTGAGCTGTGTGCAGCCCGGCTCAGGCACAGCGATGATAACATTGGCCTCTAATGGGCTACAGAAACTAGGACTAAATCCTTTTAGAGCAAAAGGTAGGGCAGGGAGACATCGCTCCTATGCCCCGTCACAGCAATCAACTGTCCTGAGAACAGCGATACAGTTGACTATGCTAACACAATAAAAGCACTCGATGCCCAAGGCATTTCCACTGCCCCCCACTTATCCCTATCTGGTGCTGTCTGAGGCAATTGCCTCACCTCGCCTCATTGGCGGTGCGCCCCTGTAGGGCTGTTGTGTAGGTCCCTGCTCAACCAGTATCAGTGCAGGTAAAGACCAGTGATTACAGTGATATGGCTTCCAAAAAGTACAGAAGAAGCAATATGAGGGTTAGAGTGGCTAGTCAAACTGATGCAAAGAGACCAGGAGGAGTATGGGCCCAGCAATCTTCTGGGTACTGGACAATGCCTCTACCACCTGTCATCATTGGGTAGAAGTCACGTCTCCCATTCATTTCTATATACAGGGCTGGTGCAAGGATTTTTGCCACCCTAGGCAAAAGCTAATTTTGCAGCCCCCCTTGACTCCGCCCATTGACCACGCCCTTTGACCCGTCCCTTTTATTCGGCCACCTATTTAATGATTGTTGCATGACAACATTTTACTTGACCAGCTAGTTTTAGATATTCTACAGCAGTCCCGTTACAATCCCCCCTCCCCCAATCCGCCTTTTGACTAAATAATAAAAAATAGTAAAATAGTAAAATAAATTGGGTGTCACCCAATTTTAATTGTAAACATTTTCTCATATGCAAAACATAAAATAGCAGCGTTTCACATATACAGCAGCACGTACCTGTCACATCCAGGGCCTCCAGGTGACGTCTCCTCCAATGTAGATCTTCTCTGTTATCATCTTCTCCACTCGGTCCGGACACTTCTCTCAGCCGCCTCGTCTCTGCAGAGTGTGACACACAGAAATCTTAGTGTCCTCACTTTTCTATTATCATCCCCCAACCTGGAGACCCCACAGTGTTATCCTGCTGCTCACTGTGCCCCCCAATACCCCAAATACTATCCTGAAGAAATAATAGTGCCCCCATAGTAATAGTACTTCTCATAGTCCCACCAATAGTAATTCCCTTCTAGAATGCCCTCATTAGTAATACTGTCCCTACACTGCCCCACATTAAGTAATATGCCCCCACACTGCCTCACATTAAGTAATTTGCCCCCCTACACTGCCTCACATTAAGTAATTTGCCCCCACACTGCCCCACATTAAGTAATTTGCCCCCCACTCTGCCCCACATTATGTAATTTGCCCCCCACACTGCCTCACATTAAGTAATTTGCCCCCACACTGCTCCACATTAAGTAATATGCCCCCCATACTGCCCCACATTATGTAATTTGCCCCCGACACTGCCTCACATTATGTAATTTCCCCCACACTGCCTCCCATTATGTAATTTGCCCCCACACTGCCCTCCATTATGTAATTTTCCCCCACTAAGTAATTTGCCCCCACACTAAGTAATTTTGCCTCCACACAAGTTAATTTTGCCCCCAGACTGCCCTCCATTATGTAGTTTTCCTCCCCCCCTTCCGTACTTGTGTCGCTGATCCTTTTCAATCTGTACTTGCCGGCTACGTGGACATAAGTTCAGTTAAGTTCAGTGTCTTCGGCGCGCAATCCCATCCTGCGGCGCGTGATCCCGCAAGACCCACTTCGGGAGGTCACAGGTCACAGATTGCGCGCCGAAGTGACTGAACTCATGCTCGCGCAGCCGTCATATACAGGATCAGATCAGCGACACAAGTACAAGGGGGTGGGTGCTAGTGGTGTTGGGAACTTGGGTCCGGCGGGTGACACCCCATCAGACTGGTGTCACCCAATGCGGCCTGCACCAGCCACACCCACCTCGCAATGACACTGGTGGCCAGACTCCAGAGCGCCAGCGGCCCCAGCAAGAGTGCGCTCTACGCGGTGGCCTACTCTGCTTATGGGTGGCACCGGCCCTGCCTATATAATATTAATTTCTGAAAGAACGACTCTTCCCCTATAGGGACCAAGCCTCTTCTTAACAGCCATGATGGACAGACCTGTTAGGTGAGAAAAACCCAACTTCACAACTATTCCCGGAGACTTGCTGTAAATCCCAACTCTTTTAGCTTCAGAAATGTAAGATACGGATTCACAACATGTCAACCGCCAGCATTTCCAATCCTTTTCTAAGAGTAGATTATAGCAATCCTACTGGGAGGATGTTTAATGTCACCACTGTCCTCTCGATAGAAGAGGGATTTCTAAAATTATCTGTTTGCCCAGAGCATCCAGCTTCACATTATCTCTGGGTCTTCAGCTTTGAAATATTTCTGTATCATGCTGGAAAAAAATAAACCTTCTAGTGTCCTATAACTTCTTGTGGAATCATTTCATATGGGATATGTTCTTTGTGTCTACGAGAAGGTTGTTCGAGAGAGGTTCAGCTGCAGAGAGGTGAGGGTTACACGCTCATTTATCAGCGATGTCGCAACGCTGGGACAATATATTGCTGCCGAGTAGGACATCATGGAGTCCTGCTGCATCTCAGCATTGTCACAAATGAGAGAATAGGTTGTTATTTGTATTGTTTTTAGTTGTACTTGAGGTTTTTATTGAGAAATATACTTTCAGACCACAGAAATGAAAAATGTCCAAATCAAACCAAACTGGTTAGCTGATTTAATTCAGGTCCGAACACATGCAATCTGAAACACAAGTGCTCTGATTGCTTGGAAATCTCACTTTCTCATTAATGGACCATAATGCAATTCTATGACAGAATGCATAACGGAATGCCCTTAGAGGCAGGAGAGGATTCAGGATCAGGAGAGGACTCCCCTGCATAACGGAAACAGGGTGGATCCGTTTGCAGCCCATAGACTTCTATTATGACGGAATGAATAATGAAATGCCTCTAAAGACATTCTGTTATGCATTCCATCATAGAATTGCTTTATGGTCCGTGGTAACGGAATCCATAACGCAATTCAGCTTTTACTACCAAACGAAGCGCAAACGAATTTCAAAATATGAAATTCGCTCTTTTCTAGTCCTAGTCCCCTGCCGAGGTACTTTTTTTTTTTAGGACTCTGCAGAATGGGAAAGTGTAGTGTACCATGTTTTTCCATCCTGCAAAGTCCATAAAAAAACATGTAGGCTAACAAATCTTTTTTATTTTTTTACAATGGAAGTCTATGGTGACAGATGCTACAGTATGTTAATGTATATACGTTTTTGTGTGTACATTAAATATATGGCAAAGATGTCATGTGAACCCGGCCTGATAGGGAAGAAGCTGAACAGACCCCGCTTACTATGATGGAGTCCGTTCAGTTTCCATTCACGAGCCTGTCTTTTTACCAGACTAAAAAAGTGCTGCGTACAAGGCTTTTATGTCTGGTCTTTAAACAGAATCTGCAACAGAGGCTCTAAACACGGCCTCCAACGCAGATGTGAGCAACTGTAGGCCGATATATTATGTATTTGAATTACTGCGAATTTCGTACTTCTCCTCGGGTAAAAATACTCCTCAAAAATGGTCGGAGAAGTATTTTTACTCTTCTGGAAAAAATGTTGTGCGACCTCTGTTGGCCGTGGTCTCAAAGTGCCCTGTACAGCAGACATCCTCGACGCGCGTTTCGCTACACTAGCTTCATCAGGAGGCAATACTAACTAAAAAGTGGGGTGATATATAGGCCTCTAATAATCCACACCTGGAAGTAATAGAGCGCAACTTTGTAATGATGTAGGAGGGCACAACACTGCGGCGCTCAAAACCATTCCACATGGCAAACTCATGTTGTACGTGCATCGGACCGAACCGCAGGGGCAACACATGAGGTCATGGTGGGCCGATGGGGGTAGTAGTAGTCGGTACTCACGGTTATCAGAGCCTCCCAGGGTCGGCGTGCAGTGATGAGGAAGACAGCACTAAATCCTCCGGGGCACTCTCTATTGCAGGGAACACCAGCCAGATGGAAGTTGAGGTGCCCTTGATGGTGTAGGTGTTTAGGGTGCTTTGGTGGCTGGGCCCCTGTGTTGTTTGTGACGCCAGCACCATTAGGTGCAAAGATTGGTGGGTGAAAGGATGAGGAGTCAGTTGTAGTAAAACAGTTGAACTTTTACTAAATCACTTGTTTCCAGTTAGTCAATACAGTTCATTTATATGGCAAAGTTGATAATCCCAATAATATCCACTGCAATTCCTATAATAGGCTTGGCAATTGTAATTTAAGGAGTTTCCTTCTCTCTCTCTCTGTCTATACTCTAGCACTCAGGTACTCATTATAATACTTTCTTTACTTTATAATGAGCAATCCAATAAGGGCGTTCTCCCTCGTGGCAGGCAAACTCTCTGCTACATTTTTTATGCAGGATGCTCTCCTGAAGTATACAGGTTCACTATGTCCCAGAAGGCATGGAGTGAAAAAGGATAATTCTGCGCAATAATCATCCGGTTGTGTCCAGTAGTGTTGAGCTCGAATATTCGAAAAGCCAATTTTTATTGTGACTATCGCCATATTCGCGAATATTTAGAATATAGTGCTATATATTCGTTATATTGAATATTTGACATGATTCCTCCCTACTTTTTGCTTGTGGGCCAATGAGAAGGAAGCAATGTCAAGTGCACAACAATATTTAGTGCACCAATCAGTAATCTGTAGTCAGACCTGCTAAAATGTGAAGTTGCACGAAAAAATATTCTAATCACTGCCGATTAGCGCAATCGCGAATATATTGGAGCACTTGACTCTATCTGCATAACTGTAATGTTCTGCCATGCCAACCATTTTCTCCAGTCTCAGGAGAAACTCATGAAACTTCTAGCAGCTTGAAAAATGTAGCCAAAGTGACCCACACCTGTATTTCGCGTTCCGAATTCGAATTACATTGCATTTTACATTGCCAATTTTTCGCATTCAATAAAATAATCTCGAATTCTTGAAATTCGTGAATATATGACGAATATTCTACAAAATATTTGTGAAATATTGCAAATTCAAATATAGCCCCTGCTGCTCATGACTATTGTCCAGGCGCTTTTAGGCTTCTCCCGGTCACTGGTGCTTGTGAAGTTCACTGGCTAAGGTAGCTCTCACCTCCACTAGACTCTCTCTATATTCAGATGTAGACTCCCTGGTCTGTGCTATGCTGCTGGAATCTGTACTTAGTGCTCCCTTGACTAGGCCAGAGCCAAGGGGTTAACATGACAGCTACATGATGGAGTAGGTCTGTACTGCTCCTCTCCTAACTCCTCTCCGACACACACACACTGACTATCTACTTCCTTCCTGTTCTACATAAGTGGTGACACCACCTAGGGGTGAAGGGTTGGAATAACACCCTACCAGCCTGTTATTGGGATATATAGGGTACATACAGCATTACATTACATTGGTAGATACACAAGTTTAAAGTGCCCACGCATATCAAAGTGTGGGACACTGCATACGGGCAGCGGGTCACATGGCCACACGTGTGTATGACGCATTATGTCTATGTCCAGTGCTGTCCACATGACCGGAGTCACGTGAGGATGTGTGAACAGACTTTGCTATGGGAGCAGAAAACTGAGCGCAGCGCCATGTGCTTCTGCAGCGCACAAACAGGTTGCGCTCAATTTCAGGTGGGAAATACATATCAAAACACTACGGGTGACAAAGATGGCATATCGGAGAATCCATGGACATAAAGTGAGGCTGTGTTAAAGTAGCTAAAAGCATGGCCAATTTAAGAAAGTGACCATATTAAAGTGTGACAATCATAGAAGATCATCAAAATGCATAATAAAGTGCATATATATATATATATATATATATATATATAGACAATACAAACAAAATATAAAGTTAAATATAACATGATTAATCCATTTAAAAAAAAAGTGATACATGAGATTGATAAAACAAGTGTAGCATTATTGAATTCATATTAACTCATATAAACCCATAAAGTGATTATATACAGTTGCAAGAAAAAGTATGTGAACCCTTTGGAATGATATCGATTTCTGCACAAATTGGTCATAAAATGTGATCTGATCTTCATCTAAGTCACAACAATAGACAATCACAGTCGGCTTAAACTAATAACACACAAATAATTAAATGTTACATGTTTTTATTGAACACACCATGTAAACATTCACAGTGCAGGTGGAAAAAGTATGTGAACCCTTGGATTTAATAACTGGTTGAACCTCCTTTGGCAGCAATAACTTCAACCAAACGTTTCCTGTAGTTGCAGATCAGACGTGCACAACGGTCAGGAGTAATTCTTCACCATTCCTCTTTACAGAACTGTTTCAGTTCAGCAATATTCTTGGGATGTCTGGTGTGAATCGCTTTCTTGAGGTCATGCCACAGCATCTCAATCGGGTTGAGGTCAGGACTCTGACTGGGCCGCTCCAGAAGGCGTATTTTCTTCTGTTTATAAGCCAATCTGTTGTTGATTTACTTCTATGCTTTGGGTCGTTGTCCTGTTGCAACACCCATCTTCTGTTGAGCTTCAGCTGGTGGACAAATGGCCTTAAGTTCTCCTGCAAAATGTCTTGACAAACTTGGGAATTAATTTTTCCTTCGATGATAGCAATCCGTCCCGGCCCTGACGCAGCAAAGCTGCCCCAAACCATGATGCCCCCACCACCATACTTCACAGTTGGGGTGAAGTTTGATGTTGGTGTGCTGTGCCTCTTTTTCTCCACACATAGTGTTGTGTGTTTCTTCCAAACAACTCAACTTTGGTTTCATCTGTCCACAGAATATTTTGCCAGTACTGCTGTGGAACATCCAGGTGCTCTTGTGCAAACTGTAAACGTGCAGCAATGTTTTTTTGGACAGCAGTGGCTTCCTCTGTGGTGTCCTCCCATGAAATGCATTCTTGTTTAGTGTTTTACATATCGTAGATTCGCTAACATGGATGTCAGCATATGCCAGAGACTTCTGTAAGTCTTTAGCTGACACTCTAGGATTCTTCTTCACCTCATTGAGCAGTCTGCGCTGTGCTCTTGCAGTCATCTTTACAGGACGGCCACTCCTAGGGAGAGTAGCAGTAGTGCTGGACTTTCTCCATTTATAGACAATTTGTCTTACCGTGGACTGATGAACAGCAAGGCTTTTGGAGATACTTTTATAACCCTTTCCAGCTTTATGCAAGTCAACAATTCTTAATCGGAGGTCTTCTGAGAGCTCTTTTGTGCGAGGCATCATTCACATCAGGCAATGCTTCTTGTGAAAAGCAAACCCAGAACTGGTGTGTGTGTATTTTATAGGGCAGGGCAGCTGTAACCGACACCTCCAATCTCATCTCATTGATGGGACTCCAGTTGGCTGACACCTTACTCCAATTGGCTATTGGAGATGTCATTAGTCTAGGGGTTCACATACTTTTTCCACCTACACCGTGAATGTTTACATGGTGTGTTCAATAAAAACATGGTAACGTTTAATTCTTTGTGTGTTATTAGGTTAAGCCGACTGTGATTGTCTATTGTTGTGACTTAGATGAAGATCAGATCACATTTTATGATCAATTTGTGCAGAAATCCATATCATTCCAAAGGGTTCAAATACTTTTTCTTGCAACTGTATTTTCATCCATGATCTTAAATCAAGATCAATTAACCACTCGATAGAGAGTAAGGCCTCATGCACACGACTGTTTTGGTCTGCAAAAGCGGGGTCCGTAGGTCCGTGATCCGTGTCCGTTTTTTCTTCCGTGGGTCTTCCTTGATTTTTGGAGGATCCACGGACATGAAGAAAAAATCGTTTTGGTGTCTGCCTGGCCGTGCGGACCCATACGGATCTGTCCTGACTTACAATGCAAGTCAATGGGGACGGATCCGTTTGACGTTGACACAATATGGTGCAATTGCAAACGGATCCGTCCCCCATTGACTTTCAGTGTAAAGTCAGGAGTTCCTATTATACCATCGGATCGGAGTTTTTTCCAATCCTATGGTATATTTTAACTTGAAGCGTCCCCATCACCATGGGAACGCCTCTATGTTAGAATATACTGTCGGATATGAGTTAGATCGTGAAACTCAGATCCGACAGTATATTCTAACACAGAGGTGTTCCCATGGTGATGGGGACGCTTCAAGTTAGAATATACTACGAACTGTGTACATGACATCCCCCTGCTGGATGGCAGCATCCAATCTCTTACAGGGGGCTGTGATCAGCACAATTAACCCCTCAGGTGCCGCACCTGGAGGGGTTAATTGTGCATATCATAGCCCCCTGTAAGAGATCAGGGGTTGCAAGGGCAGCAGGGGGCAGACCCCCCTCCCTCCCCAGTTTTAATTTCATTGGTGGCCAGTGCGGCCACCTCCCTCTATTGTATTCTTTTCATTGGTGGCACAGTGTGCGGCCCCCCCTCCCTCCCTCTATTGTATTCCTTTCATTGGTGGCACAGTGTGCAGCCTCCCCTCTCCCCCCCCCCCTTCGATCATTGGTGGCAGCGGAGAGTTCCGATCAGAGTCCCAGTTTAATCTCTGGAGCTCCGATCGGTAACTATGGCAACCAGGACGCTACTGCAGTCCTGGTTGCCATGGTTACTTAGCAATATTAGAAGCATTATACTTACCTGCTGCGCTGTCTGTGACCGGCCGGGAGCTCCTCCTACTGGTAAGTGACAGGTCTGTGCGGCGCATTGCTTAATGATCTGTCACTTACCAGTAGGAGGAGCACCCGGCCGGTCACAGACAGCGCAGCAGGTAAGTATGATGCTTCTAATATTGCTAAGTAACTATGGCAACCAGGACTGCAGTAGCGTCCTGGTTGCCATGGTTACCGATTGGAGCCCCAGCGATTAAACTGGGACTCCGATCAGAACTCTCCGCTGCCACCAATGATCGGGGGGGAGGGGAGAGGGGAGGCTGCACACTGTGCCACCAATAAAAAGAATACAATAGAGGGAGGGGGGCCGGGGGGAGGCCACACACTGTGCCACCAATGAAAATAATACAATAGAGGGAGGGAGGGGGGGCGCACACTGTGCCACCAATGAAAAGAATACAATAGAGGGAGGGGGGGCGGAAGGGGCTGGACACTGTGCCACCAATGAAAAGAATACAATAGAGGGAGGGAGGGGGCCGGGGGGGCCGGACACTGTGCCACCAATGAAAAGAATACAGTAGAGGGAGGGAGGGGGCCGGGGGGGCCGGACACTGTGCCACCAATGAAAATAATACAATAGAGGGAGGGAGGGGGGGCCGGGGGGGTCCGGACACTGTGTCACCAATGAAAAGAATACAATAGAGGGAGGGAGGGGGGGCCGGGGGGAGGCGCACACTGTGCCACCAATGAAAAGAATACAATAGAGGGAGGGGGGGCTGGAGGGGCCGCACACAGTGCCACCAATGAAAAAAATACAATAGAGGGAGGGAGGGGGGGCCGGGGGAGTCTGCCCCCTGCTGCCTGGCAGCCCCTGATCTCTTACAGGGGGCTATGATACGCACAGGTGCGGCAGCTGAGGGGTTAATTGTACGGATCACAGCCCCCTGTAAGAGATCGGGTGCTGCCAGGCAGCAGGGGGCAGTCATGTACACAGTTCGTAGTATATTCTAACTAGAAGCGTCCCCATCACTATGGGAACGCCTCTGTGTTAGAATATACTGTCGGATCTGAGTTTTCACGAAGTGAAAACTCAGCTCTGAAAAAGCTTTTATGCAGACGGATATTTGGATCCATCTGTATGAAAGTAACCTACGGCCACGGATCACGGACGCGGATGCCAATCTTGTGTGCATCCGTGTTCTTTCACGGACCCATTGACTTGAATGGGTCCGTGAACCTTTGTCCCTACAAAAAACAGGACAGGTCATATTTTTTGGATGGACAGGAAACACGGATCACGGCCGCTGATGAACAACGGTGCATTTTCCGAGTTTTCAACGGACCTATTGAAAGTCAATGGGTCCGCAGAAAATCACGGAAAACTGAACAACGGCCACGGATGCACACAACGGTCGTGTGCATGAGGCCTAACAGAAAGAGATACCTATACGGCTACTTTCACACTAGCGTTACTATTTTCCGGTATTGAGATCCGTCATAGGGTCTCAATACCGGAAAAAAATGCTTCCGTTTTGTCCCCATTCATTGTCAATGGGGACAAAACAAAACTGAACAGAAAGGAATGCTCCAAAATGCATTCCGTTCCATTCCCATATCGGAGAGCAAACCGCAACTGCACTGGGATGCGGAGCAATACGGATCCATCATGACCCACAATGCAAGTCAATGGGAATGAATCCGACACAATAGAAAACGGGTCCGTCCCCAATACGTAAAACACTAAACAAGAATGGATTTCATGGGAGGATACCACAGAGGAAGCCACTGCTGTCCAAAAAAACATTGCTGCACGTTTACAGTTTGCACAAGAGCACCTGGATGTTCCACAGCAGTACTGGCAAAATATCCTGTGGACAGATGAAACCAAAGTTGAGTTGTTTGGAAGAAACACACAACACACTCTTGGAGAAGAAGGACTAGGCTGGTAGCTACAGACAGGATTGAGGTAGCAGTTGCACCTGGGTTCCTCTGCCACATAAGAAAACACTATTAGCAATTTTCCACTGGGCCCCAGAAGCTTCATGGTGTGCCAGTGGATGAAACGTAAAACCATTCCGAAAGAGTTGTACTGACAAAGATTGGGTATCAAAGGGGTAATGCATGCATACTGCCCCATCCATTCTCATATCAGAGTGTCACGGCTGTGTCTCGGTCTCTGTGTTGTTTGCAGAGACACGATTGCAGTGCATGCTGGTTGCCAGGGGCAACGTGGAGTTTATGCAGCATGTGTGTACACTTCTCCTTTAAGGTTTATTTCCCTTCTATGTCTGGTGCTTGTGGAGTTAAATACATGGCTGGGTGTGGTCACTAGGGGCTTATATTGCCTGTGGCTGGTACCCTGGAGTTTAGTTGTTCTCCAGCCTCTGTTGGTGCTGGAGCTATGCTCCTGTCCTGGGTATTCCATCTGCCCAGTTATTGAGGGCCACATAGTGAGACATCAATGTCATCCCGTTGTTACCATGTCTTCCTACCTTACCCGTTCCTATGTATGGTGTGGTTTATGTTCAGGGTTTGTGTTGTATGTCTAGTTGTTGTTCTATGTCTGGTCTGTTTTGGTGTGTATAGTCATTCATGGAGGCTAGACATTTCCCCTGTCTGAGCCTTTGGTGAGAGGGCTCCAGGGTTCCCCGGAGGGGGAACAACAAGTCAGTGTGCAGCTCTGCCTGGGTCGCCATGCACCCTGTCTGCCTGGGGGTCCAGGCAGTTACTGGTTTGTTGCTTTTCCTTCCTCTTGCTGCGGCAGGTAAGTGCTAGTTGTTCTGCTTTCTTACCTGCCGTTCAGTTGATTTTCACTGTCTTCCCCTTTCCTTGCATCTAGACTGGTGGGAGACTCCTGTTCATCTGTATCTTGGAGGAACAGGTTGTCTCTAGTTCCTGACTGTGACGAAACCAACCTCGCCGCGGTGTTTTGGAGGGGGCTGTTTGCCACCCTCCTGCCCCAGGATTACGGCCCTTTAAGATACTTTTGCTAACTTTTAAACCCCTGAACCTATTCAAGTGAATTTTGGATAGGTTTGTCCCCAAGTTATACTGGTTAAATTGATGTAAGTTATATGTATGGACAATGTAAACTCACAAAGTTGTAACAATTTATAATAAGTGTAACTTGTCAGCTTGGGAGGAATATGCTGGGTGTGTTTCTATTGTCCCATTGTGCCATTGTGTGTTTAAATGGAGATGTCTGTCCTGTTGTCTCCACATGTGTATTGGTGATTTCCCTTTGTCCTGAGAGATAATTGGATTGCTCCTCGGTTGTCTCCAGGACAAAGAGGAGGAAACCATGATGCATTGTGGGGATGTGTTGTATCTGTCCTGTGTCGCAGTCTTCCTTATGGTCCCCTAGAGGCGTGTCAACCAGATGGGGACCTGCATAAATACGGGCGGGTAGCCCTCAATAAAGAGTTGCTGTTTTTACATTCAACATACAGCCTCGTCTCATGTGTATGGGGATTGCTATACGCTGTATACTCTCCTGGCTATTACTACTAGCTCTTGTAAGAGCTGTTACTGTTCCTGGTTCCTGTGGTGGTATCGGTGTCGAGCAGAGTGCTTGGAGTCCCCGGGAGGCACTGGGAGTATCCATTAACGGAAGTACCCGGTCGGGGTGCTGGGAGATCCGTTACATTGGTGGAAAGCAGCGGGATCGGTCCCACAGCCAGAAGGACAAGTTGCTGTTTTTACATTCAACATACAGCCTCGTCTCATGTGTATGGGGATTGCTATACGCTGTATACTCTCCTGGCTATTACTACTAGCTCTTGTAAGAGCTGTTCCTGTTCCTGGTTCCTGTGGTGGTATCGGTGTCGAGCAGAGTGCTTGGAGTCCCCGGGAGGCACTGGGAGTATCCATTAACGGAAGTACCCGGTCGGGGTGCTGGGAGATCCGTTACATTGGTGGAAAGCAGCGGGATCGGTCCCACAGCCAGAAGGACAACTACAGGATACACCATTCCATGGATTTTACAATTTGAGGGCAACGCATGTCCTAGTACAGCGACCCTGACAGCACCAGAATGGAAACAGCAGTGGAGTACGATGAGGGTGTCATGGATGACCGAGATGCAGTCTGCAAAGGCATCTGGTACTGGGTATTGTGGAGTATATGCGGGACGAGAGACTCCCCACGGAAGACCAGCAGTTGCTGAATCGAGTAGCCCTGCGGATGCCCTTCCTGGGAGAGCAGCCCCCGGGAGGAATGGGTAAAGGAATTGGAACTCCCAGCATGGCAGGAGCTGTGGCTGGAAGATGCCTACCAGGCGCTCTGGTGGTATGGGGCACAGTACCTACCCAGGACAGCTGAGCATGACAAGCCAGAGGGAGAGGAGTTTGATGGTCCTGGCTTGTTATGGGAGACTTTTTCAGAGCTGGAGTTTGGGAGCCCTACACAAGCCCGGTTCCGTGATCTCTTGGAATGGAGGGAGAGCAGGTATGACTGGGATGACACTCATGAGATTGAGCAGGACCTGGTCCACCTGGTGACCCGGGAGATGGAGCTGGAACAGGGCTACCAGCAGCTGTTCCACTCCAGTGAGAAGGCTCAGCAGAAGAGCAGAGTGTCAGACCCAGGTCCAGAGCCCTTCAGCTGGGAGGATATTGTGTACGTTTACTGGGAAGAACCCCAGGTGGCCGGTAGAGATGGAACCGAGGTCTCTCCACTGCCCCTGCAGGGAATTGGGAGCCCAGTCTCCATTCCCCAGCGGCAGGCTGAGTTACAGGGGGCAGAGACAGTCAGTCCTGTCCCCCAGCGGCAGAGTGTCCTACAAGGAACAGAGAGCCCAGTCTCCTTTCCCCAGCAACAGGACACTGTATTGGGAGTGGAAACAGTCGGTCTCCCTCCCCAGAGTCTGGAAGTATGTATGGGAGAGGAGCTTGTTACCCCCTCTCCCTATTGGCAGTGTGAATTGCAGGGAATTGGGAGCCCAGTATCCATTCCCCAGCGGCTGGGTGATTTACAGGGAATTGGGAGCCCAGTCTCCATTCCCCAGCGGCTGGGTGATTTACAGGGAATTGGGAGCCCAGTCTCCATTCCCCAGTGGCCGTGTGATTTATTGGGAATTGGGAACCCAGTCTCCATTCCCCAGCGGCAGGCGGAGTTACAGGGGGCAGAGACAGTCAGTCCTGTCCCCCAGCGGCAGAGTGTCCTACAGGGAATAGAGAGCCCAGTCTCCTTTCCCCAGCAGCAGGACACTGTATTGGGAGCGGAGACGGTCGTTCGTCCTCCCCAGCGGCTGGAAGTAGGTATGGGAGAGGAGCTCGTTACCCCCTCTCCCCAGCGGCAGCTTAACGCACCAGGGGGAGACAGTAAGCCCCACAACAGTGCAGATGGGACCGTGGTCTATGCACTTACAGCACAGGGGGTAGGGACAGTCAGTCCTGTCCCCCAGCAACAGGGCTGTTTAGCCAAAGGGGAGACAGTCGGTCTCCCCCTCCAACAACCAGACTCCAACCAGGCTTCTTCCGTGGTAGCGCTGGCACCAGGGCAGAGTCCCGCTGATCCCTGCCCGCAAAGCAACCTCCACTCCAAGACAGGGAGCAACTCAGAGAATGAGAGTACCAGCTACCAATATAACCTTGGTGGATTCACTGGACAGAGACAGGCTACTAAATTCAACAGGTCCAGTATTTGGTTGTGGGTGGGCGGCCAGACTAACTCAGGTACCGACCGGCGTGAGGTCAGGTATCTGGTTAGTATTCCCTGGGAGGGGGAGATGTGTGACGAAACCAACCTCGCCACAGTGTTTTGGAGGGGGCTGTTTGCCAGCCTCCTGCCCCAGGATTACGGCCCTTTGAGATACTTTTGCTAACTTTTAAACCCCTGAACCTATTCAAGTGAATTTTGGATAGGTTTGTCCCCAAGTTATACTGGTTAAATTGATGTAAGTTATATGTATGGACAATGTAAACTCACAAAGTTGTAACAATTTATAATAAGTGTAACTTGTCAGCTTGGGAGGAATATGCTGGGTGTGTTTCTATTGTCCCATTGTGTGTTTAAATGGTGATGTCTGTCCTGTTGTCTCCACATGTGTATTGGCGATTTCCCTTTGTCCTGAGAGATAATTGGATTGCTCCTCAGTTGTCTCCAGGACAAAGAGGAGGAAACCATGATGCATTGTGGGGATGTGTTGTATCTGTCCTGTGTCGCAGTCTTCCTTCTGGTCCCCTAGGGGCGTGTCAACCAGATGGGGACCTGCATAAATACGGGCGGGTAGCCCTCAATAAAGAGTTGCTGTTTTTACATTCAACATAGAGCCTCGTCTCATGTGTTTGGGGATTGCTATACGCTGTATACTCTCCTGGCTATTACTACTAGCTCTTGTAAGAGCTGTTCCTGTTCCTGGTTCCTGTGGTGGTATCGGTGTCGAGCAGAGTGCTTGGAGTCCCCGGGAGGCACTGGGAGTATCCATTAACGGAAGTACTCGGTCGGGGTGCTGGGAGATCCGTTACTTTGGTGGAAAGCAGCGGGATCGGTCCCACAGCCAGAAGGACAACTACAGGAGACACCATTCCATGGATTTTACAATTTGAGGGCAACGCATGTCCTAGTACAGCGACCCTGACAGCACCAGAATGGAAACAGCAGTGGAGTACGATGAGGGTGTCATGGATGACCGAGATGCCGTCTGCAAAGGCATCTGGTACTGGGTATTGTGGAGTATATGCGGGACGAGAGACTCCCCACGGAAGACCAGCAGTTGCTGAAGCGAGTAGCCCTGCAGATGCCCTTCCTGGGAAAGCAGTCCCGGGAGGAATGGGTAAAGGAATTGGAACTCCTAGCATGGCAGGAGCTGTGGCTTGAAGATGCCTACCAGGCACTCTGGTGGTATGGGGCACAGTACCTACCCAGGACAGCTGAGCATGACAAGCCAGAGGGAGAGGAGTTTGATGGTCCTGGCTTGTTATGGGAGACTTTTTCAGAGCTGGAGTTTGGGAGCCCTACACAAGCCCGGTTCCGTGATCTCTTGGAATGGAGGGAGAGCAGGTATGACTGGGACGACACTCATGAGATTGAGCAGGACCTGGTCCACCTGGTGACCCGGGAGATGGAGCTGGAACAGGGCTACCAGCAGCTGTTCCACTCCAGTGAGAAGGCTCAGCAGGAGAGCAGAGTGTCAGACCCAGGTCCAGAGCCCTTCAGCTGGGAGGATATTGTGTACGTTTACTGGGAAGAACCCCAGGTGGCCGGTAGAGATGGAACAGAGGTCTCTCCACTGCCCCTGCAGGGAATTGGGAGCCCAGTCTCCATTCCCCAGCGGCAGGCTGAGTTACAGAGGGCAGAGACAGTCAGTCCTGTCCCCCAGCGGCAGAGTGTCCTACAAGGAACAGAGAGCCCAGTCTCCTTTCCCCAGCAACAGGACACTGTATTGGGAGTGGAAACAGTCAGTCTCTCTCCCCAGAGTCTGGAAGTATGTATGGGAGAGGAGCTTGTTACCCCCTCTCCCTATTGGCAGTGTGAATTGCAGGGAATTGGGAGCCCAGTCTCCATTCCCCAGCGGCTGGGTGATTTACAGGGAATTGGGAGCCCAGTCTCCATTTCCCAGCGGCCGTGTGATTTATTGGGAATTGGGAACCCAGTCTCCATTCCCCAGCGGCAGGCGGAGTTACAGGGGGCAGAGACAGTCAGTCCTGTCCCCCAGCGGCAGAGTGTCCTACAGGGAATAGAGAGCCCAGTCTCCTTTCCCCAGCAGCAGGACACTGTATTGGGAGCGGAGATGGTCGGTCGTCCTCCCCAGCGGCTGGAAGTATGTATGGGAGAGGAGCTTGTTACCCCCTCTCCCCAGCGCCAGCTTAACGCACCAGGGGGAGACAGTAAGCCCCACAACAGTGCAGATGGGACCGTGGTCTCTGCACTTACAGCACAGGGGGTAGGGACAGTCGGTTCTGTCCCTCAGCAAGAGGGCTGTTTAGCCAAAGGGGAGACAGTCGGTCTCCCCCTCCAACAACCAGACTCCAACTAGGCTTCTTCCGTGGCAGCGCTGGCACCAGGGCAGAGTCCCGCTGATCCCTGCCCGCAAAGCAACCTCCACTCCAAGCCAGGGAGCAACTCAGAGAATGAGAGTACCAGCTACCAATATAACCTTGGTGGATTCACTGGACAGAGACAGGCTACTAAATTCAACAGGTCCAGTATTTGGTTGTGGGTGGGCGGCCAGTCTAACTCAGTTACCGACCGGCGTGAGGTCAGATATCTGGTTAGTCTTCCCTGGGAGGGGGAGATGTGTGATGAAACCAACCTCGCCACGGTGTTTTGGAGGGGGCTGTTTGCCAGCCTCCTGCCCCAGGATTACGGCCCTTTGAGATACTTTTGCTAACTTTTAAACCCCTGAACCTATTCAAGTGAATTTTGGATAGGTTTGTCCCCAAGTTATACTGGTTAAATTGATGTAAGTTATATGTATGGACAATGTAAACTCACAAAGTTGTAACAATTTATAATAAGTGTAACTTGTCAGCTTGGGAGAAATATGCTGGGTGTGTTTCTATTGTCCCATTGTGCCATTGTGTGTTTAACTGGTGATGTCTGTCCTGTTGTCTCCACATGTGTATTGGCGATTTCCCTTTGTCCTGAGAGATAATTGAATTGCTCCTCGGTTGTCTCCAGGACAGAGAGGAGGAAACCATGATGCATTGTGGGGATGTGTTGTATCTGTCCTGTGTCGCAGTTTTCCTTCTGGTCCCCTAGGGGCGTGTCAACCAGATGGGGACTTGCATAAATATAGGCGGGTAGCCCACAGTGAAGAGTTGCTGTTTTTACATTCAACATAGAGCCTCGTCTCATGTGTATGGGGATTGCTATATGCTGTATACTCTCCTGGCTATTACTACTAGCTCTTGTAAGAGCTGTTCCTGTTCCTGGTTCCTGTGGTGGTATCGGTGTCGAGCGGAGTGTTTGGAGTCCCCGGGAGGCACTGGGAGCATCCATTAACGGAGGTACCTGGTCGGGGTGCTGGGAGATCCGTTACACTGACATTATTTCCAGGGAACATCAGGGCGACTCAGAGTCCGAGGTTTCGGTGTATGAGCAGTGCTACCTTCTAGGTCCGCTCATATGGATAGAAGTCAGGGCTAGGATTAGGCTGGCATTAGGAGGTGCCCTGCTCCCTTTCCCCAGTGTGCAGGCCTAGTTTCTGTTCCCGTTTATCTTCGCTGTTCAGTGAGGAGTTTCCCCCCACTCCCCACGGTGACACAGAGGTCTTCTTGATGTGACAGTTCAGAGTTCGACAGTAGAGGCTGCAGTATGAGACCACATTTCATTATAGAGTTAATATGGCACCACCAAGTTACAATGGAGTTAGCTTAGGGCTAAAACCAGAAGCAACATCCAGTATTCACTCTTTTCTATATTTAATAAGATATGTCCCCGTCAACTTTGATTCGCTCATCTCTAATCTCTAAATTACCCTGCTATACATTGGCATGGGCCAATTTTAGTTTTTTACCAGGGCCTAAACCTTTTCTCAAAGCATCAGGTCTGTTCTGCTTTTGCAGCGTGCAGAGTTAGGATCTATAGGAAGTATACAGGATCCATACTGCAAATGCTGAGCCAATGCTGAAGTTGCAGTGTGCTCTGAGAAAGGTAACTGTATCTTCCAAGCCTTGAGAAAAGGTTTAGGCCCCCTTTATGCCCTGTACATGGATCTGTACTCTGCTGCAGGGAATATCCAGGTTGCTAACTCAGGAGTAGTTCCCTGAGTAACAGCTAACTAGAGTAATGCAGATGACGCCAGGGCATAGTAAAGAATCAGCAGACAGAAGACAGAGGCATGGTGGCAAACGTCTGGGCATTCTGGTACAGTGGTATTCAGGCAGTAGGGCTGGACAGGCACAGGTAGACCTTAGCAGCAATTGGCATCAAATGGACCTTATTTCACAGAAAGGTGTAATTAAGAAGATTATGCCAGCACGTCATTGATTGGGGAACAGGTACATTGATGTTCACTTGCTCGTTAAGAGAAGACAGTCATTGTGCATGTGGTGGGGCTGCTCCCCCAATGAAAAACACGCTACAGTGTTAGGGGTTGAGCAGCTCCCCCAGATTTGCCACTATATTTCTGTGTTTTTGTCTTGTTTTACATATAGTGTATGTGCCTTCACCTGGCATTCAAACACTCTTTGCACCTGGTAGCCTCCATTACATGGTCTGATATGGGTGTGGTTTACAGTCTGGCTTTGTTCACATTGCACTAGTTGTCCTGCTAGGCGGTTGTGTGGAAGCTTGGCTGTGAGCTGGATTACATCACCTTCAGACCTTGTTCACACCATAGGTAGCTTAGTGGTAGGACCCCTTGCCATGCTGAGAACCGTGACGTGGTGCTTGGGGCTCCGATGTCTTCCTGACAGGAATATATTGGCAAAAGTCTCAGCTTTTAATATCTGCTTTTATGACTAGCCAGTATAGTCAGTGGCATATCCGTGTGGTGCATTTTTTCTGTGATTTATGATTATATTTTCATCCGCACAATGCTCCGTTTTGTGTAGGATGCCTTTGTGGTGCATGTGGACCGCGCCGACATCCTCCACCGTATGCAAAATATTTTTTGCTGGGGATAGTCGTTTGCTGCGGTCCACATGCGGTGGGGCTGCTCCCCCAATGAAAAACACGCTACAGTGTTAGGGGTTGAGCAGCTCCCCCAGATTTGCCACTATATTTCTGTGTTTTTGTCTTGTTTTACATGTAGTGTATGTGCCTTCACCTGGCATTCAAACACTCTCCTTTGCACCTGGTAGCCTCCATTACATGGTCTGATATGGGTGTGGCTTACAGTCTGGCTTTGTTCACATTGCACTAGTTGTCCTGCTAGGGGGTTGTGTGGAAGCCTGGCTGTGAGCTGGATTACATCACCTTCAGACCTTGTTCACACCATAGGTAGCGTAGTGGTAGGACCCCTTGCCATGCTGAGAGCCGTGACGTGGTGCTTGGGGCTCCGATGTCTTCCTGACAGGAATATATTGGCAAAAGTCTCAGCTTTTAATATCTGCTTTTATGACTAGCCAGTATAGTCAGTGGCATATCCGTGTGGTGCATTTTTTCTGTGATTTATGGTGGGGAGGACTAAGCCAAGCCTGGAGGCTCTGAGCAGGAGGAATTCCCTGGATGTTGACCTCGAAGGAAGCTCGGCAGGGGGGCGCAGAGGAGAGAGGCAAGGTGGTTCCTGTGTGATTGGGGCTTAACAATGTGGGTTCAGCCAATCAAAGCATAGAATCTAGTGCTCTGATTGGCTGGATCTGACTACTGAGATGTGGCAGACCCATGCCTCGTAATTCATTGTGTGGTGTGAGAATGATCTGCTGAGGTCATTCTCATACCCCCACCCTTCTTGTGCTTAATCAGCAGTGACAGTGGTAAGTCACATTTGGTTCTTCAGTTTTTCATTCTGGAAAATGATACACAGTAGATTTCATTATTTTAGCATCAACGTCTCCATTGCAGTTGTAGGCAGCGCTCCATCTTCACTGGAATCTTCATTAGGTGCAGAATACTTTCGGTAAATTAACATTGAAGCGTTTTGCACCGTCAGTGTCTTCTACATCCATGTCATGTATACCTGCTAAGATTCCCGCTCACTCCACTGAATCTGATTCCCTCTGGATTGCGGGTCAGTTGATACGTCAGGCAGTAGAGAAAGGCTCTAATTTCCAAAGCGTCATACAGAGGACTGACAGGAACCTGATATCAATGCCCTTTCTTCAGGTTTGTTGCACAAATGATCACAATTCCTGAAAGCCTCTGAAAATCAGATTTAGCTTTTATTTTCATTTGTCTACAGAATGCAAAGTAGCAATAATACAATGTGGGCTGTATTGTCATAAAGAACAAAGAGGACGATGGGTATAGTAACGAAAAAGAAAAATCCCAAATCAGTTCTCACACCGGTCACTGGAGCACACAAAATAAGCTGACATTTTCTGTTTCATGCATCTCATATTTTAGCCTTGCTGTGCAGACTGGGACCATTTCAGCAGAGTCATCTCATTATGTAATAGTTTTTCTAAACATTCTTGTTTTTTATTAACCCCTTATTGCACCACAGCATACCAAGTCAGGTAGTTCATGTATAGCCTGGGCATGGTCACAACACATGCACAGCTTTCGGCTCCATCCACTGTATAGTTTCCTAGTGGCTGCGGAAAACAACTGATTGGTGGGGGTGCTGGGAGTTGGACCACAATGATCTGATATTAAGAGGTCATGCATATCTAAAAGCTAGAATGTAAGCTGTGTCATTCAGACTGGGTTCACATCACGTTTTTGCCATTCATTTAACACATACAAAAAACATATATGTTAAACGGATGCCTCAGACAGATACCATACAGTGGCATCCGTCACCAAAGAGTTCCATTGTAAAAAAACATGTATGCTTTTTTTAGCGGACTCTGCAGGATAGGAGAACGTGGTGTGCTGCATGTTTATATCCTTTTTTTTCCTAACATATACACCAAACAGAAGCATAAAACGTGATGTGAACCCACCCTAAGCGCTTAATGTTTATCTGTTTATTTGTTTATTTTTTGGCAAACTAAAAGATTGTTTCAACTATTAGACTCATCAAAACCCCATGACTTCATCCCTCCCTTTATTTACTATTTATTTAGGTAACACAGTTAATATTGACTGAGTCATCTAAGGGTTAAATGGCTGGGATCGGAGCCATCTCTGATCTCAGCTGTTACTGCGGGATGTCAGCTAATCCTACCCCCCAACAGCTACGGTAGATGCTGCAGCACTGCATTATTCATGCACAGCACTCTGTAGCATGTACTTCCCATCTGTGGAGCACATATAAAATGATCACAAAAAACTTCCCATGCTGGGACCCCCAGTGACTCTAATCTGTCAGCAAGTGTTTGAATTTCCTACGGAGCCACCACAGGAGAAATAAAGTATAACACATCATTGGGTTGTTTGTTAATGCAGGACAGGTCCTCTAGATGCTCTCCAGGATCTGATCAGAGGACATCCCCTCCCTCATTACGTCAGTGGCCTGTGTTTGTCGCAGGTCCATCACTCCTCCAGCAGACCCGGGCATCAGTGTCATATGTATCTATTGGGGGTATTCTTTATTGAACCTTACTTCATTCTGCAGTGCTACAAGGGTTAAACCCTCCTTTGGCTCTGTGTACAGCTGCTATATATGCCATGCAGTTTGTCTCATTCTCCGCCTGAGCAATAGGCTGATGTAGCTTGCTAGTCCCTCTGTAAGGTGTGCTGTTCCTTTTGTCTGCCCGTCTGCCTGATTCCTGACTCTGACCTTATGATACCTGCCCTGACTTAAGACTTGTTTAACAGATTTGCACATACTCTCCCTCCTCTGACCTCAGCCTATTACTGACTACAATTCTGCCTGATCACTTGCTGCATTGCACTGGTGTCCCTGACCCCTATGGATGAGCTATGAACCACACAGGGACTACTCCAGGAGATAGCGATTTGGTGGCTCCCCTGCAACAAAGTCCAGATCCCTGTGTAGGGGTTAAAGGGTGAAAACCATGAGACTGCCAGGATAACGCCCTTCCACATCCACTGATTGTAACACCTCTAAAAAAAAGTCCCCTAATAGGGTGTATGGTTCTGTAACTGGACAATATGGGAGTAAAGTACAGGCTGTAAAGCAGGCAAAAGTTTTTAAGAACATTTAAGAGAAACAAGTGTGAAGTTGGAGGAGAATAGATTTCTATCGGCCCTCGAGACTTGTGTGGGAAGAAGGGAGCGGACGTGTCTGTCTCTTGTTTCCTCCTGTGGTCTTATTCTCTACAGTCTTCCATTCCGAAGGGGACAATAATCACTAAGACAAAGACTTTAGGATAAATTGAGCTTCATGATGGGTCACAGGACACGGAACAGTTTCTGCTTCAGACATCGGGTCTCTCAATTACTGAGAAGGTTCCTGCAGGAGAGATTATTATCCCCTTTAAATCCTGCTCCCGTGTCTTTATTGCTGTTGTGGCTGTGATCAGATACATGGGAAAAAAGTAACAATGAGGAATTTTTAAAATATTGAAGTATTTACTAAAAACTCTGTTCCACTTTTGGTTACTTTTGGAGGACTACAATAGGATGCAAAGGTGACTAGACGTCCTCCACAGTAGTGTTATTTCATGGGAAATATGAGTATTTACTATAACGGACATTTCAGGGGAGGTGACAGGTCCTCTTTACTGCATTATCCTGGAAAGATAAAGGATCAATAATGATAATTAGAGGGGGTGGAAGTTTAGGAAATACATTTTCATGCTCCCTTTTCTGGAATTCAGAGTGAATATTGGGGGGGGGGGGGTCTTCTACTCAGGTTTATCAGCTATTGTCAAGAGTGGAGAGCGGTTACAAAGAGCATCTGTCACTCTGGAGGCCCTCTCCCCCATTGATGGGAATGGGCATTGTGTAATGTTCAATTTCACCTGTGGTGGTGCTACAGGGAAATCAAGTTTCCACAAAGTTTGCTTCTTCAGTGTTTCTGGTGGCAATTTTCCACCTCGGAAAAACTGTCAGATCTCAGATCAGACCCCATATCAGATCCCTATATCAGATGTCACATCAGACCCCCTTATCAGATCTCAGATCAGACCCCCATATAAGATCTCAGATCAGACCCCCATATCAGACCTTAGATCAGACTCCTATATAAAACGTCAGATCAAACTCCTATATAATACGTCAGATCAGACTCCTATATCAGACCTCAGATCAGACCTCATATCAGATCCCTATATCAGATGTCACATCAGACTCCCATATCAGATCTCAGATCAGACCCCATATAAGATCTCAGATCAGACCCCCATATCAGACCTCAGATCAGAGTCCTATATAATACGTCAGATCAGACTCCTATATCAGATGTCAGATCAGATCCCCAATCAGACTCTCAAATCAGACCTCCATATCAGACCTCAGATCAAACCTCAGATCAGATTCCTATATCAGATGTCAGATCAGACTCCCATATCAGACCTCAGATCATACCCACATATCACATTACCTCAAATGCTCTAGATGGCACGGGTGCTCTTCCTGCACTCATAGAACCCTGGTCTTTTCCGAGCCAGTGCTGCACTGTGAACTGATGTCCCACAGCATCAGGCCATAGTGTGCATGCTAAGTCTTGAGGCTGTACACAGTCTGGAGATGGCAGTGTGGGCCCAGAAAAGAACAGGTGAGTACAACCAGCACTAGTAGCGCTATACTCACCGCTCCCTGCACCTCCTGCATACTAGTGAGAATTTCCAGAATTCAAGCGCTCACTAGTATTTTCACTGACATTTTCCCTCACTTGTGTGTCTGATAAAGTTTTGAATAGGGATGAGCGAACCCGAACTCTATAGTATTTTGGGGTGTTCGTGACACGGACCCGAACCCGAACATTTTTGCAAAAGTCCGGGTTCGGTGTTTGGCGCTTTCTTGGCGCTTTTTGAAAGGCTGCAAAGCAGCCAATCAACAAGCGTCATACTACTTGCCCCAAGAGGCCATCACAGCCATGACTACTATTGGCATGGCTGTGATTGGCCAGTGCAGCATGTGACCCAGCCTCTATTTAAGCTGGAGTCACGTAGCGCCGCCCGTCACTCTGCTCTGATCAGTATAGGGAGAGGTTGCGGCTGCGACGTTAGGGCGAGATTAGCAGGGATTTACTCAGCAAAAACAATTACTGAAGTGATCGATCTACAGCTGTGAATCATTCAACCTCTGCTATTGAATTGCTCACTGTTTTTAGGCTGCCCAGAGCGTTTTTCTGTCACTTTTTTCTGGGGTGATCGGCGGCCATTTAGTGTCTTGTGGTGCGCCAGCACAAGCTGCCACCAAGTCCATTTAACCATCAATAGTGTGTTGTTGTTTTTTTGCTATATCCTACATCAGGGGCTTGGCTGTGCTTGCTATTTTATTGAGGGGTCAAATACAATTGCCAAAATAGCAGTACCCTAAATCTGGTGTTTCAGCTGTGGCCAGCCAATTGTAATACTGTCTGCTGTCTGGCAAAGGTCTGATTCCTTGATGGTGCTGGCTAAATATCTGACAATAGCCTGTTCCAGTGGTGGGTGACATGAAGCCAGATTCTCTGCTATGGGACCTCTCTCCGATTCTCTGCTATGGGACCTCTCTCCTCTGTCTGGGTGCTGGGGCCTGAATATCTGACAATGGCCTGTTCCAGTGGTGGGTGACGTGAAGCCTGATTCTCTGCTATGGGACCTCTCTCCAATTGATATTGGTTAATTTTTATTTATTTTATTTTTTATTAATTTCCCTATCCACATTTGTTTGCAGGGGGTTTACCTACATTTTGCAGCCTTTTGCAGCCCTCTAGCCCTTTCCTGGGCTGTTTTACAGCCTTTTTAGTGCTGAAAAGTTCGGGTCCCCATTAACTTCGATGGGGTTCGGGGCGAAATTCGGGTCGAGTTCGGACCCCAAACCCGAACATTTCCGGGAAGTTCGGCCAAACTTCTTGAACCCGAACATCCAGGTGTTCGCTCAACTCTAGTTTTGAAGTGTAAAATATGATAATTGCAAAGTCATTCCTTGCCATTAAATTAACTTAATCACAAAAAAAACCATTTCCAATGCAATTCACAAAACAACCCACTAACATAATTTCAGTGATCTTCTCATTAGTTCAGGAGAAAGTGTTACAGAGGAGAAGGCAGCTGATATTACTCTGTCACGCTGATTGAAACAGTAGAATGGTTACTTTAAAAAAGGTGGAGAGTGAAATCATTGTATTCTTCTGTTAACCATGGTAACCTCCAAGGAAACACATGCAGTCATCATTACTTTGCATCAAAGGGGTTTCACGGGTTAGGAATTTGCTGATTGTAAGAATGCACCCAAGTCAACCATTTATCGGATCTTCGAGAACTTCAGGGAGAGAGGTTCAATTGTGAAGAAGGCTTCAGGATGCCCAGGAGAGTCCAGCAAAAACCAGGACTATCTCCTAAAATGGATTTAGCTATGAGAAGAGTGAAGAGCTTGCTCAGAAACTGTGGAAAAACCAACATTCATGTCAGTCTCGAAAGCTTTGGCCACAACTGTATAGTCGTGGCCAAAAGTTTTGAGAATGACACAAATATTAGTTTTCACAAAGTTTGCTGCTAAACTGCTTTTAGATCTTTGTTTCAGTTGTTTCTGTGATGTAGTGAAATATAATTACACGCACTTCATACGTTTCAAAGACTTTTATCGACAATTACATGACATTTATGCAAAGAGTCAGTATTTGCAGTGTTGGCCCTTCTTTTTCAGGACCTCTGCAATTCGACTGCGCATGCTCTCAATCAACTTCTGGGCCAATTCCTGACTGATAGCAACCCATTCTTTCATAATCACTTCTTGGAGTTTATCAGAATTAGTGGTTTTTGTTTGTCCACCTGCCTCTTGAGGATTGACCACAAGTTCTCAATGGGATTAAGATCTGGGGAGTTTCCAGGCCATGGACCCAACATGTCAACGTTTTGGTCCCCGAGCCACTTAGTTATCACTTTTGCCTTATGGCACGGTGCTCCATCGTGCTGGAAAATGCATTGTTCTTCACCAAACTGTTATTGGATTGTTGGAAGAAGTTGCTGTTGGAGGGTGTTTTGGTACTATTCTTTATTTATGGCTGGATTTTTGGGCGAAATTGTGAGTGAGCCCACTCCCTTAGATGAGAAGCAACCCCACACATGAATGGTCTCAGGATGCTTTACTGTTGGCGTGACACAGGACTGATGGTAGCGCTCACCTTTTCTTCTCCGGACAAGCCTTTTTCCTGATGCCCCAAACAATCGGAAAGAGGCTTCATCGGAGAATATGACTTTGCCCCAGTCCTCAGCAGTCCATTCACCATATTTTCTGCAGAAGATCAATCTGTCCCTGATGTTTTTGTGGGAGAGAAGTGGCTTCTTTGCTGCCCTTCTTGACACCAGGCCATCTTCCAAAAGTCTTCGCCTCACTGTGCGTGCAGATGCGCTCACACCTGCCTGCTGCCATTCCTGAGCAAGCTCTGCACTGGTGGCACTCCGATCCCGCAGCTGAATCCTCTTTAGGAGACGATCCTGGCGCTTGCTGGACTTTGTTGGACGCCCTGAAGCCTTCTTAACAAGAATTGAACCTCTTTCCTTGAAGTTCTTGATGATCCTATAAATTGTCGATTGAGGTGCAATCTTAGTAGCCACAATATCCTTGCCTGTGACGCCATTTTATGCAACGCATCGATGGCTGCACGCATTTCTTTGCAGGTCACCATGGTTAACAATGGAAGAACAATGATTTCAAGCATCACCCTCCTTTTAACAGGTCAAGTCTGCCATTTTAACCCAATCAGCCTAACATAATGATCTCCAGCCTTGTGCTCGTCAACATTCTCACCTGAGTTAACAAGACGATTACTGAAATGATCTCAGCAGGTCCTTTAACCACCTCCCGACCGCTGTACGCAGATATGCGTCCGGGAGGTGGTTGCTTTACTCCTCCTGGACGCATATACGCGTCATCTCGCGAGACGCGAGATTTCCTGTGAATGCGCGCGCTCAGGCGCGCGCGCTCACAGGAACGGAAGGTAAGCGAGTGGATCTCCAGCCTGCCAGCGGCGATCGTTCGCTGGCAGGCTGGAGATGTGATTTTTTTAACCCCTAACAGGTATATTAGACGCTGTTTTGATAACAGCGTCTAATATACCTGCTACCTGGTCCTCTGGTGGTCCCTTTTGTTTGGATCGACCACCAGAGGACACAGGTAGCTGTGCAAAGTACCAGAAAACACTACACTACACTACACCCCCCCCCTGTCACTTTTTAGCCCCTTATGCACCACTGATCACCCCATATAGACTCCCTGATCACCCCCCTGTCATTGATCACCCCCCTGTCATTGATCACCCCCCTGTAAGGCTCCATTCAGATGTCCGTATGATTTTTACGGATCCACTGATACATGGATCGGATCCGCAAAACACATGCGGACGTCTGAATGGAGCCTTACAGGGGGGGTGATCAATGACAAGGGGGTGATCACGCATATAGACTTCCTCATCACTTCCCTGTCATTGATCACCCCCCTGTCATTGATCACCCCCCTGTAAGGCTCCATTCAGACGTCCGTATGTTTTTTACGGATCCACTGATGCATGGATCGGATCCGCAAAACACATGCGGACGTCTGAATAGAGCCTTACAGGGGGGTGATCAATGACAAGGGGGTGATCACGCATATAGACTTCCTGATCACTTCCCTGTCATTGATCACCCCCTTGTCATTGATCACCCCCCTGTAAGGCTCCATTCAGACGTCCGCATGTGTTATGCGGATCCGATCCATGTATCAGTGGATCCGTAAAAATCATACGGACGTCTGAATGGAGCCTTACAGGGGGGTGATCAGGGAGTCTATATGGGTGATCACCCCTCTGTCATTGATCACCCCCCCCGTAAGGCTCTATTCAGACGTCCGCATGTGTTATGCGGATCCGATCCATGTATCAGTGGATCCGTAAAAATCATACGGACGTCTGAATGGAGCCTTACAGGGGGGTGATCAGGGAGTCTATATGGGTGATCACCCCTCTGTCATTGATCACCCCCCCTCCCCTGTAAGGCTCCATTCAGACGTCCGCATGTGTTATGCGGATCCGATCCATGTATCAGTGGATCCGTGAAAAATCATACGGACGTCTGAATGGAGCATTACAGGGGGGTGATCAATGACAGGGGGGTGATCAATGACAGGGGGGTTATCACCCCATATAGACTCCCTGATCACCCCCCTGTCATTGATCACCCCCTGTAAGGCTCCATTCAGAAATTTTTTTGGCCCAAGTTAGCGGAAATTTTTTGTTTGTTTTTGTTTTTTCTTACTAAGTCTCATATTCCACTAACTTTTGTCAAAAAATAAAATCTCACATGAACTCACCATACCCCTCACGGAATCCAAATGCGTAAACATTTTTTAGACATTTATATTCCAGACTTCTTCTCACGCTTTAGGGCCCTAAAATGCCAGGGCAGTGTAAATACCCCACATGTGACCCCATTTCGGAAAGAAGACACCCCAAGGTATTCTGTGAGGGGCATATTGAGTCCATGAAAGATTGAAATTTTTGTCCCAAGTTAGCGGAAAGGGAGACTTTGTGAGAAAATACAAAAAAAAACAATTTCCGCTAACTTGTGCCAAAAAAATAAAAATTCTAGGAACTCGCCATGCCCCTCATGGAATACCTTGGGGTGTCTTCTTTCCAAAGTGGGGTCACATGTGGGGTATTTATACTGCCCTGGCATGTTAGGGGCCCGAAAGCGTGAGAAGAAGTCTGGGATCCAAATGTCTAAAAATGCCTTCCTAAAAGGAATTTGGTCCGCTTTAGGCTGCAAAAAAGTGTCACACATCTGGTATCGCCGTACTCAGGAGAAGTTGGGGAATGTGTTTTGGGGTGTCATTTTACATATACCCATGCTGGGTGAGAGAAATATCTTGGTCAAATGCCAACTTTGTATAAAAAAATGGGAAAAGTTGTCTTTTGCAGAGATATTTCTCTCACCCAGCATGGGTATATGTAAAATGACACCCCAAAACACATTCTCCAACTTCTCCTGAGTACGGCGATACCAGATGTGTGACACTTTTTTGCAGCCAAGGTGGGCAAAGGGGCACATATTCCAAAGTGCACCTTTCGGATTTCGCAGGCCATTTTTTACACATTTTGATTGCAAAGTTCTTCTCACACATTTGGGCCCCTAAATTGCCAGGGCAGTATAACTACGCCACAAGTGACTCCATTTTGGAAAGAAGACACCCCAAGGTATTCCGTGAGGGGCATGGCGAGTTCCTAGAATTTTTTATTTTTTGTCGCAAGTTAGTGGAATATGAGACTTTGTAAGAAAAAAATAAAAATAAAAAATCATCATCATTTTCCGCTAACTTGTGACAAAAAATAAAAAGTTCTATGAACTCACTATGCCCATCAGCGAATACCTTCGGGTGTCTACTTTCCGAAATGGGGTCATTTGTGGGGGTTTTCTACTGTTTGGGCATTGTAGAACCTCAGGAATCATGACAGGTGCTCAGAAAGTCAGAGCTGCTTCAAAAAGCGGAAATTCACATTTTTGTACCATAGTTTGTAAACGCTATAACTTTTACCCAAACCATTTTTACCCAAACCATTTTAATCAAAGACATGTACAACTATAAATTTAGCGAAAAATTTATATATGGATGTTGTTTTTTTTGCAAAATTTTACAGCTGAAAGTGAAAAATGTCATTTTTTTGCAAACAAATCGTTACATTTCGATTAATAACAAAAAAAGTAAAAATGTCAGCAGCAATGAAATACCACCCAATGAAAGCTCTATTAGTGAGAAGAAAAGGAGGTAAAATTCATTTGGGTGGTAAGTTGCATGACCGAGCGATAAACGGTGAAAGTAGTGTAGTGCAGAAGTGTAAAAAGTGCTCTGGTCATGAAGGGGGTTTCAGCTAGCGGGGCTGAGGTGCTTAATGACAGCAATGAAATGCAGTGGAAAGGTTTTTTTGGGGGGATTAAGTTAATTTTCATGGCAAAGAAGGACTATGCAATTCATCTGATCACTCTTCATAACATTCTGGAGTATATGCAAGTTGCTATTATAAAAACTTAAGCAGCAACTTTTCCAATTTCCAATATTTATGTAATTCTCAAAACTTTTGGCCACGACTGTACATTGTATCACATGAACCGGAGCTCTTGTTGCTTTTTTATTCTGATTATTATTTGTAAGGTAAAACTGTATCGTTCAGTGGAACATGCAGCCACCCTTCCCCTCACCCTTGAGGCTGAAGGCCATAGACACCCCTGTAGTTCCAGTCAATCAGAGCTCAGTTTTCCATTGATTCGATGTGCAGACAGCTTTATTCTGTCGGCTTGTACTTGCTGTTCTCCAGCTCTTACTGGATACATTGATTTTTCTCTCTGGCTTCTTTCTGTGTTATTTATCGGAGGATTAATCTCTTCTGTCTGAGGTGTTTGTAATGTCATTGTCTACTAATATGAAACATGAGGGTGTAAGCTGGGTTCAGTGTGAGGGCAGCTGAGTCACAGTTACAGATGGCACAGGGGTGCAGTAAGTGACAATTTACTTTACTGACGGCTGCAATAGATTAACAATGTCAGCGGTGCACACAATCATACACGTTACTAGAACCAATTGTGAATATGTACACAGTCCAGTCGCATTATTCTGACCACTTCCTACTTTCGACGTCGGCAGTGCGTAGCTCATGAAGGCAATCATGTGTGCTGAGCTGGCTTGGTGGGTATACACTGACGAGCCAAAGAGTAACAATGTTTAGAACTTTTGACTTTCAGGCTCCATATCTCACCATCCACTACAGCTTTGAGCATGAGACTCCCATCATTGTATAGACAATCATCTTGGCTACCTCATACATAGGTTGGACTTGCAGAGAAGCAGCCTCATCCAGCTCATCGATATCGGTATCTCAGCCAAGAAAATTGCCAAACTGCATCATGTAAGTGCCATGATAGTTGGAAGAATGCAAAATGAAGTCTGTCCATCCATTTCAAAGCCACGAGGTGGACGTCCAGGCAAAATATCAGAGTCAGGTCGGCTCATCACAAGGTTTATCAGTTCTGGAGTGACAACCACGGCAGTGGAGGCGGCTCGTGTCCTTCATAATAGTGAGATCACAGATGTCCATACAAGCACCGTGCAATGTGCATTACACAAGTCTGCAATGGTGGCCCGAAAAAAAGTGAAGAAATCTTGACTTCAATATCATCAAGAGAAGCTTCGGCCAGTGGCCCCATAGCAAGGATCAAACTATGCCCCCACACAGGAGGGTTTCTGCCTAAAGCCTTTGCAATGTCTCTTGGACCATTTTTCCACTGCTTCATTTGCTAAGTTGTTCCTTTAGAGGGTAGAGTCCTGATTAAGTTTTCACCTCCAGTATGAGATAATCCCAACTAAGACTGGGCCCCCTCTTGCCCTGGGCCCCATAGCAATCGCATGGTCTGCCGCTATTGTAGTTACGCCCCTGGCTTCGGCTCGAGTGTGCAAAAATGTACGACCAGTGGACAGAAGAAGATTGGAAACAGGTGATTTGGAACAATGAGATGAAAGTCAATAGACTGGGCTCTGATGGGGGCAAATGGGTCTGGAAGAAACAAGGAAAAGGGGCTAACAGATCGAGAACTTGAAAGAACTGTCAAGTTCGGTGGAGGAAGCCTGATGATATGGGGTTATTTTGGGCCCCTGTATTTCTGGATCTGAACAGTTTGTGAACTGTTCTCATGCTGCTGTGGTGAAAATGTATCGGCAGTGGACAAATGGCACCATTGTGAAAAAACGACGTGGAAACTGCGGAGTGCCACGTACCATTGATGTGAGAGGTGAATGTCAGCTACGAAGGTGCACAAGGGTGGAATGACACGTTACAGTGGAGCAGCTCACCATAAAAATGAACCAGGGGGTGACCAGACATTTGTCTAACAGTTCAGAGAACCCTACTGCATATGGGGCTCCGGAGCAGACGAACGGTCACTGCACCTCTGACAACCAAGCTGCAACCGCAGAAAAGGCTTCATTTTTGCAGCAGTATGAGGATTGGACCTCTGCTAAATGGTAAAGGGATCTTTTCTCTAATGAGTCAGGCTTTCTGCTTTATTGAATGGATGGACGTTGGCGTGTCAGGCGAGAAAAATCGGAGAATAAACATCCTGTTGCCATTGCTAGAAGAACACAACCTGATGGGAGCAGCATTATCGTCTGGGAAATGTGGCATTTTGTGGCATTCTCTGGGTCTGCTCATCCATGTGGAAGGCATTCGCAACCGATTTGGGTATGAAGCCATCCTTACAGATCACATCCACCCCTACATGCTGATTGTCTCCCATGGGGCAGATAGGATATTCCAGCAAGACAGGGCGAAATGTCACATGATTAGAAATGTCCGACATTCGTTAGAAGAGCATGGCTAAGACTACCCAGCACTACCCAGGCCCCTAATTCCCCAGACTTTAAACCAATTTAATATCTGTGGAACACCTCGATGGTCCTGTTTGCTCTATGGATCCCCCCACACCCCCTCCAGAAGCTGTGGAACCACCTCAATGGTCATGTTCACTCTATCGATCCCCCCCCACGCCCCCTCCGGCAGCTGTCAGCATGGCTCCAGATACCTGTGACAACCTCCCAGGACCTTATGGAATCACTAGTACTCGTCTAGCTGTTGTCCGTGCTGCATACAGAGGTTACTCTGGATATTAATTGGTGCACAGAATACATTTCTTGACACTTATTTTGTTTCCAATTCAGCGAATTATTCAAAAAAATTCAATTTAGACCTGAATATAGTGAAATTTGTTTCATGTTCAACTCTTTGTTTCATGTTCAACTATAAAAAAAATCTAGAATTTCATTTTGTGTCACAAACATTAGTTTGCACCCACATCAAATACTCTCTGAGAACTGGTTCCTAACTGTCTCTTGCCTTTTAAGACTCAGAAAATTAACATGAATCCAATAACACAAGAGAAAGACCAACATATAATACTTCTCTGAGTAAGACACACAAGCTAGTCCTCCATCCTAAAGAAGAAGAGTCCTGAGTGAGACATGCAAGCCAGTTCACCTCTTAAAAATATGTCTCAAAAGAAAACTGTCCTAGCTAGCTGAGTGGCCTTGGGGGGTACTTTTGGTGGTGCTCTTTCTCATTAGGGTGACCATGATCATTAGGCATCAGATAGGCTTAGAGACCGCTTAGTATGCATGATGAGTATTGTATGCTCTGGGTTTCTGGGGGAAAATATATGGATATCTTACATCTGCTGCCTACCCATTTTTGCTTCTGCTATCTCTTTTGTAATTTATGTGCTGCATCAGATAGGCTTAGTGTTCTTTTCTTTTTGAAAAGAAAGCTAATTTGCATACCATTGGGTTTCTGGGAAAGATATTTAAATTAGCTTTCCTTCCAAAAATAAAAGAAAACTATGCCTATCTAATGCCTAACGATAGTGGTCTCTCTAATGAGGAAGACCACCCCTAAGAGTAACCCCCAAGGCCACTCAGTTAACAAGGGATGTTTTCAGAGTTAACAGTCTTAACATGTTAATGAGATGTGATAAGTGACCAATTCTGACTGTTAACTCTACTACATCTGTACGTAGTCTTGTCTTTTTGGAACAAGAAGCTTCTTGTATGTGTCACTCAAGGAAGTATAACCTCCAAGGTGATTGGTTTTCCTGTCTTGCAGCCCAATAGATGAACAGTCCTGACACCAAATCAAACCTCCACAAAGAAAAAATACCTTTTGCATTAGCTTGATAGATACCTAAATATTAAAGACCTTTGGCTTCATGACAGAATGTAGTGGGCATGCTCTGCGACAAGTATAAAAGTCCCTTTTTGAGGATAGATTCCCTTTTAGTAGACTTTTCAGGGGCGTGCAGCCCCTCACAAGATCACCCAATGGAAGGGAGTGCACAGTATCTCACTAATCGAAATCCTCAGATTTTACCTCCTTGCACCGAGGACTAACACACGAGGTAAAAGCAGTCAAATTGGAGAGATGGACGGACTTGAGATCGACTCTTAAGACAGAGACATTCCCTGTAATGATTTAAAAAGTTTCAGATAATGAGAAAGTGTGTGAAGTTCTGACAGCTATTATGCAGCAAATCTCTTCAGCTCATGGCCGCTGATAAAATGTTCTCACAGCTTGACCTCGGCGCGCCTCTCTACTGCGAAGAGAAAAATCATTAGCGATATAGATTTAACTCAAGGAATGAGCATCCACAACAGATGCACTTCACTCGGCTGCTTCTGAAGACCCGGCAAGGAGCAGAAACCAGACTAACTCATCTCTAAGCTGTTGGCAAGAACCCTACTGACTTACATGGGCACAGTTGGTATTTACACAGATTTTTAAAAAAAAATACATTTCCCAGGAAGAATTAACAGAAAAACAGAAAAAAGAAGCAACATTTTTTTCATCTGGAAACACAAGATGAAATATTCTGGATTATCAGGAAGTCAAAGGAAAGAATATAAGACTTGCAAAGGAAAGGAGCAGCTCAAAATGAAAAAAATAAAAATAGTACTTTATGTTAATTTCAGCCCCTCCCCTAAAAAAAGGTGCACATTGTCAATAAATTTGACACGTTTTGTAACTTCTTACAGCCCCTCCCCTTTTCGAAATGCTTTCACAAGTGTCTACTACACATGACTATTGCACCTGTACATAACTGGTTTTTCATCGTAAATTATGTTTTTTCTGGCTCCTCCAATGGACTGAACAAAAACATAAAATAAAATGTTAATAATCTGAGAACCTGTACAGCAAACAACTATTGCAGAAGAGTACTCATTGACTTCTATGGAAGAATGTAGTGAGCATGCTCTGTGTCATGTACAGTCGTGGTCAAAAGTTTTGAGAATTACATAAATATTGGAAATTGGAAAAGTTGCTGCTTAAGTTTTTATAATAGCAATTTGCATATACTCCAGAATGTTATGAAGAGTGATCAGATGAATTGTATAGTCCTTCTTTGCCATGAAAATTAACTTAATCCCCAAAAAAACTTTCCACTGTATTTCATTGCTGTCGTTAAAGGACCTGCTGAAATCATTTCAGTAATCGTCTTGTTAACTCAGGTGAGAATGTTGACGAGCACAAGGCTGGAGATCATTATGTCAGGCTGATTGGGTGAAAATGGCAAACGTGACCTGTTAAAAGGAGGGTGATGCTTGAAATCATTGTTCTTCCATTGTTAACCATGGTGACCTGCAAAGAATAGCGTGCATCATCATTGCGTTGCATAAACATGGCTTCACAGGCAAGGATATTGTGGCTACTAAGATTGCACCTCAATCAACATTTTATAGGATCATCAAGAACTTCAAGGAAAGAGGTTCAATTCTTGTTAAGAAGGCTTCAGGGCATCCAAGAAAGTCCAGCAAGCGCCAGGATCGTCTCCTAAAGAGGATTCAGCTGCGGGATCGGAGTGCCACCAGTGCAGCGCTTGCTCAGGAATGGCAGCAGGCAGGTGTGAGTGCATCTGCACGCACAGTGAGGCGAAGACTACTGGAAGATGGCCTGGTGTCAAGAAGGGCAGCAAAGAAGCCACTTCTCTCCAAAAAAAACATCAGGGACAGATTGATCTTCTGCAGAAAATATGGTGAATGGACTGCTGAGGACTGGGGCAAAGTCATATTCTCCGATGAAGCCTCTTTCCGATTGTTTGGGGCATCAGGAAAAAGGCTTGTCCGGAGAAGAAAAGGTGAGCGCTACCATCAGTCCTGTGTCATGCCAACAGTAAAGCATCCTGAGACCATTCATGTGTGGGGTTGCTTCTCATCCAAGGGAGTGGGCTCACTCACAATGCTGCCCCAAAACACAGCCATGAATAAAGAATGGAACCAAAACACCCTCCAACAGCAACTTCTTCCAACAATCCAACAACAGTTTGGTGAAGAACAATGCATTTTCCAGCACGATGGAGCACCGTGCCATAAGGCAAAGTGATAACTAAGTGGCTCGGGGACCAAAACGTTGACATGTTGGGTCCATGGCCTGGAAACTCCCCAGATCTTAATCCCATTGAGAACTTGTGGTCAATCCTCAAGAGGCGGGTGGACAAAGAAAAACCCACTAATTCTGACAAACTCCAAGAAGTGATTATGAAAGAATGGGTTGCTATCAGTCAGGAATTGGCCCAGAAGCTGATTGAGAGCATGCGCAGTCGCATCGCAGAGGTCCTGAAAAAGAAGGGCCAACACTGCAAATACTGACTCTGCATAAATGTCATGTGATTGTCGATAAAAGCCTTTGAAACGTATGAAGTGCGAGTAATTATATTTCACTACATCACAGAAACAACTGAAACAAAGATCTAAAAGCAGTTTAGCAGCAAACTTTGTGAAAACTAATATTTGTGTCATTCTCAAAACTTTTGGCCACGACTGTACAGCAGTAAGAGGGAGGAGGAGCTGTCCCCATCACCATGTCCAGCTTTATAGTAGAGCTGTTGCCTTCATTGTAAACCTGCCTTTTGATGATCATGAGATGACTGCTGACCCTGCCCACAGAAGACACAGCACAAGCTAAAAAGTGACAGAAAGTCTCAGCCTGTCCTGAGCGGCCAGTATAAGAGAAGCAAATATTATTTAATTGTTGTAGTTTTTGTATATAATTTTTTTTTTTACCATAAAAAATTTGCTTTATACTGCAGCTCATTTTCTGACTATGGCTTCCCTTTAAGTCGAGCGTGCCGGAAATAAATGTTAAGATGATTTTTTTATGGGATGTACACCAGGCAAATGTCCTCAGGTACCAGTTACAGATTTCCGTCCCTGATTCTCCTGAAGGCTAATTAATGCGGCGCAGTGACAGATGGCAGCCAGGCTGGCATCCTTGTGGGTTTGGGCGGCGGGCAATTGTCTGTGCCTCCTCTGTAGCTGGAAAATATAAGAATATATTAATGTAGCATTGGGCTACATGATGTAAATGAGGTCAGGCAGTACTGCTGCTCACTTTCTGTTTGAAAAAGACACCTGTGACCAATAAATCCTTTTGAGCAAAGAAAATTGGAGTGCCGGTTTTTCTTCGTTGTGCAGACTTCGGGATTACATCCGCAGGACCGAGCACCCGCCGACTAATGCGCAGTGCTGCCTGACCTCACCATACAATATCTGCATCCACATCGGGTGTGTGTGTCACTTACCTGAAGAAGAGATGGCACCAGGATGTAATATGGGAAGAAGGCGGTCTGATGCATCATGTGGACGGCCGGGTATGTGTGATACTTACCTGGGGAAGAGACGGCACCAGGTGAACTATGGGAGGAAGGTAGCCTGGTCTAATGAATCATGTAAAATTATGTGGACGGCTGTTTGCGTCACTTACCTGGGTGTACAGCTGGCACCAGGTAATTACAGGAAGAACATGGCCTGGTCTGATGTTACATTATGTAGGCAGCTCGGTGCATGTGCGTCACTTACCTGGGGAAAAGATGGCGCCAGGTGCACTATGGAAAGAAGGCAGCCTGGTCTGATCAATCATGTTTAGAGTTGAGCGGACACCTGGATGTTCGGGTTCGAGAAGTTCGGCCGAACTTCCCGGAAATGTTCGGGTTCGGGATCCGAACCCGATCCGAACTTCGTCCCGAACCCGAACCCCATTGAAGTCAATGGGGACCCGAACTTTTCGGCACTAAAAAGGCTGTAAAACAGCCCAGGAAAGGGCTAGAGGGCTGCAAAAGGCAGCAACATGTAGGTAAATCCCCTGCAAACAAATGTGGATAGGGAAATGAATTAAAATAAAAATTTAATAAATAAAAATTAACCAAAATCAATTGGAGAGAGGTCCCATAGCAGAGAATCTGTCTTCATGTCAGCAGAGAATCAGTCTGCATGTCATAGCAGAGAATCAGGCTTCACGTCAGCCACCACTGCAACAGTCCATTGGCATATATTTAGGCCCCGGCACCCAGGCAGAGGAGAGGTTCATTCAACTTTGGGTAGCCTCGCAATATAATGGTAAAATGAAAATAAAAATAGGATTGAATGAGGAAGTGCCCTGGAGTCCAATAATATATGGTTATGGGGAGGTAGTTAATGTCTAATCTGGACAAGGGACGGACAGGTCCTGTGGGATCCATGCCTGGTTCATTTTTATGAACGTCAGCTTGTCCACATTGGCTGTAGACAGGCGGCTGCGTTTGTCTGTAATGACGCCCCCTGCCGTGCTGAATACACGTTCAGACAAAACGCTGGCTGCCGGGCAGGCCAGCACCTCCAAGGCATAAAAGGCTAGCTCTGGCCACGTGGACAATTTAGAGACCCAGAAGTTGAATGGGGCCGAACCATCAGTCAGTACGTGGAGGGGTGTGCACACGACGCACGTACTGTTCCACCATGTTAGTGAAATGTTGCCTCCTGCTAACACGTTGCGTATCAGGTGGTGGTGCAGTTAGCTGTGGCGTGTTGACAAAAGTTTTCCACATCTCTGCCATGCTAACCCTGCCCTCAAAGGAGCTGGCATTGACACAGCTGCCTTGGCGACCTCTTGCTCCTCCTCTGCCTTGGCCTTGGGCTTCCACTTGTTCCCCTGTGACATTCGGGAATGCTCTCAGTAGCGCGTCTACCAACGTGCGCTTGTACTCGCGCATCTTCCTATCACGCTCCAGTGCAGGAAGTAAGGTGGGCACATTGTCTTTGTAGCGTGGATCCAGCAGGGTGGCAACCCAGTAGTCCGCACAGGTTAAAATGTGGGCAACTCTGCTGTCGTTGCGCAGGCACTGCAGCATGTAGTCGCTCATGTGTGCCAGGCTGCCCAGGGGTAAGGACCAGCTGTCCTCTGTGGGAGGCGTATCGTCATCGTTCTGCCTTTCCCCCCAGCCACGCACCAGTGATGGGCCCGAGCTGCGTTGGGTGCCACCCCGCTGTGACCATGCTTCATCCTCATCCTCCTCCACCTCCTCCTCATCCTCGTCCTCCTCGTCCTCCAGTAGTGGGCCCTGGCTGGCCACATTTGTACCTGGCCTCTGCTGTTGCAAAAAACCTCCCTCTGAGTCAATTCGAAGAGACTGGCCTGAAAGTGCTAAAAATGACCACTCTTCCTCCTCCTCCTCCTCCTCCTCCTGGGCCACCTCCGCTTCCATCATTGCCCTAAGTGTTTTCTCAAGGATACATAGAAGTGGTATTGTAACGCTGATAACGGCGTCATCGCCACTGGCCATGTTGGTGGAGTACTCGAAACAGCGCAACAGGGCACACAGGTCTCGCATGGAGGCCCAGTCATTGGTGGTGAAGTGGTGCTGTTCCGCAGTGCGACTGACCCGTGCGTGCTGCAGCTGAAACTCCACTATGGCCTGCTGCTGCTCGCACAGTCTGTCCAGCATGTGCAAGGTGGAGTTCCACCTGGTGGGCACGTCGCATATGAGGCGGTAAGCGGGAAGGCCAAATTTACGCTGTAGCGCAGACAGGCGAGCAGCGGCAGGATCTGAACGCCGGAAGCGCGAACAGACGGCCCGCACTTTATGCAGCAGCTCTGACATGTCGGGGTAGTTGTGAATGAACTTCTGCACCACCAAATTCAGCACATGCGCCAGGCAAGGGATGTGCGTCAAACCGGCTAGTCCCAGAGCTGCAATGAGATTTAGCCCATTATCACACACCACCAGGCCGGGCTTGAGGCTCACCGGCAGCAACCACTCGTTGGTCTGTTGTTCTATACCCCGCCACAACTCCTGTGCGGTGTGGGGCCTGTCCCCCAAACATATGAGTTTCAGAATGGCCTGATGACGTTTACCCCGGGCTGTGCTGAAGTTGGTGGTGAAGGTGTGTGGCTGACTGGATGAGCAGGTGGAAGAAGAGGAGGAGGAAGCCGAGAAGGAGGAGGTGGCAACAGGAGGCAAAGAATGTTGCCCTGCGATCCTTGGCGGCGGAAGGACGTGCGCCAAACAGCTCTCCGCCTGGGGCCCAGCTGCCACTACATTTACCCAGTGTGCAGTTAGGGAGATATAGCGTCCCTGGCCGTGCTTACTGGTCCACGTATCTGTGGTTAGGTGGACCTTGCCACAGATGGCGTTGCGCAGTGCACACTTGATTTTATCGGATACTTGGTTGTGCAGGGAAGGCACGGCTCTCTTGGAGAAGTAGTGCCGGCTGGGAACAACATACTGTGGGACAGCAAGCGACATGAGCTGTTTGAAGCTGTCTGTGTCCACCAGCCTAAATGACAGCATTTCATAGGCCAGTAGTTTAGAAATGCTGGCATTCAGGGCCAGGGATCGAGGGTGGCTAGGTGGGAATTTACGCTTTCTCTCAAATGTTTGTGAGATGGAGAGCTGAACGCTGGCGTGTGACATGGTTGAGATGCTTGGTGACGGAGGTGGTGGTGTTGGTGGTACATCCCCTGTTTGCTGGGCGGCAGGTGCCAACGTTCCTCCAGAGGCGGAGGAAGAGGCCGAGGCGGCAGCAGCAGAAGAGGCCGAGGCGGCAGCAGCAGAAGAGGTAGCAGGGGGAGCCTGAGTGACTTCCTTGGTTTTAAGGTGTTTACTCCACTGCAGTTCATGCTTTGCATGCAGGTGCCTGGTCATGCAGGTTGTGCTCAGGTTCAGAACGTTAATGCCTCGCTTCAGGCTCTGATGGCACAGCGTGCAAACCACTCGGGTCTTGTCGTCAGCACATTGTTTGAAGAAGTGCCATGCCAGGGAACTCCTTGAAGCTGCCTTTGGGGTGCTCGGTCCCAGATGGCGGCGGTCAGTAGCAGGCGGAGTCTCTTGGCGGCGGGTGTTCTGCTTTTGCCCACTGCTCCCTCTTTTGCTACGCTGTTGGCTCGGTCTCACCACTGCCTCTTCCTCCGAACTGTGAAAGTCAGTGGCACGACCTTCATTCCATGTGGGGTCTAGGACCTCATCGTCCCCTGCATCGTCTTCCACCCAGTCTTGATCCCTGACCTCCTGTTCGGTCTGCACACTGCAGAAAGACGCAGCAGTTGGCACCTGTGTTTCGTCATCATCAGAGACGTGCTGAGGTGGTATTCCCATGTCCTCATCATCAGGAAACATAAGTGGTTGTGCGTCAGTGCATTCTATGTCTTTCACCGCTGGGGAAGGGCTAGGTGGATGCCCTTGGGAAACCCTGCCAGCGGAGTCTTCAAACAGCATAAGAGACTGCTGCATAACTTGAGGCTCAGACAGTTTCCCTGGTATGCATGGGGGTGATGTGACAGACTGATGGGGTTGGTTTTCAGGCGCCATCTGTGCGCTTTCTGCAGAAGACTGGGTGGGAGATAATGTGAACGTGCTGGATCCACTGTCGGCCACCCAATTGACTAATGCCTGTACCTGCTCAGGCCTTACCATCCTTAGAACGGCATTGGGCCCCACCATATATCGCTGTAAATTCTGGCGGCTACTGGGACCTGAGGTAGTTGGTACACTAGGACGTGTGGATGTGGCAGAACGGCCACGTCCTCTCCCAGCACCAGAGGGTCCACTAACACCACCACGACCATGTCCACGTCCGCGTCCCTTACTAGATGTTTTCCTCATTGTTATCGTTCACCACAACAACAAAAATATTATTTGGCCCAATGTATTGAATTCAAATTCAGGCCTTTTTTTACAGACACCTAACACTATCTGGCATCTATTTAGGTACCGTATTACACTAATACAGGCACAGCAGTAACCAAGGATTTAGCTGACTATGAATTTGAGGCCTAGTATTTAGGCGCTGGGTGACAGGTATACGTGTACGGACAGAATTAGACTTGGAAATGCACAGTAGCGGGTGTGTGTGAAGTTATTCAGAATGACCCAATGTGCACCTTGAATATTATATACCCTTTTAGGGATAAATTTAAAGTAGGTCTGATACAGCAGAAACCACTAAATTATGAAATTGATAAATTGGGAATTGTATTTCAACCCAGAACAAAAAATGTGCTTTGACGGACACTAAATAACTTCCCCAGCCACAGCAATAATGACAGATTTAGCTGGATATAAATTTGAGGCCTAGTATTTAGGCGCTGGGTGACAGGTATAGGTTTACTGACAGAATTAGACTGGGATATGGCCAAAAAATAACCACACTATTGCTGGTTAAATGCACTTGGTGTGATAGCTTGACCAACCACACTACTGAGGGTTAAATGCACTTGGTGACGGGCGCAGCTTGCCCCTGATGTAGTATATGGCCAAAAAATAAACAGACTATTGCTGGTTAAATGCACTTGGTGTGACAGCTTCACCCTGATGTAGGCTTTAGCCAAAAAACAACCACACCATTGAGGGTTAAATGCACTTGGTGGCAGCTTGTGCTGGCGCAACACAAGACACAAAATGGCCGCCGATCACCCCAGAAAAAAGTGACTGAAAAACGGTCTGTGCAGCCTAAAAACAGTGAGCAATTGAGTATCAGCAGCTCAATGATCCACAGCTGCAGATCGATCAGTTAATCAAGTCTTTTGGAGGAGTTAATCTGCCTAATCTCGCCCTACTGTCGCAGCCGCAACCTCTCCCTACGCTAATCAGAGCAGAGTGACGGGCGGCGCTATGTGACTCCAGCTTAAATAGAGGCTGGGTCACATGGTGCTCTGGCCAATCACAGCCATGCCAATAGTAGGCATGGCTGTGACGGCCTCTTGGCGCAAGTAGTATGACGCTTGTTGATTGGCTGCTTTGCAACCTTTCAAAAAGCGCCAAGAAAGCGACGAACACCGAACCCGAACCCGGACTTTTACGAAAATGTCCGGGTTCGGGTCCGTGTCACGGACACCCCAAAATTCGGTACGAACCCGAACTATACAGTTCGGGTTCGCTCATCCCTAATCATGTTACATCATGTGGACGACCGGGTATGTGTGTCACTTACCTGTGGAATGGATGGCACCAGGTGAACTATGGGAAGAATCACTTTACATCAAGATACAATGTGGACATACTTGATACATTGTGAGACATCTTGTATAGGGAGCGAGGGGCCGGAGCATAACGGAGGTATTCAAAGTTCATCACAGCAATACAAATGCTAATAAAAAAATCCCCGTAATAGAGAACCCTCAGAGGTTGTGGGGTCGCATTATATAATAATTATTAGATTCCTATCTTCATCCCGCCCGCAGCCGCCCGTGACTCCTCATCATGTCTAATGTATACATTTTTTTCTTGCTGTGCAGAAAAAATAACTTTGATTAAAAAAATGTTTTTAGATTTTTTTCCTTCATGCAGACACTGACCTTGGGCTCCGCGCTACCTACCTTCTCCTGATTAAAGAAAACTACTTATGTCCAATGTTCAATTAAAAGTTCGGCGGTATCTGTTCGTTATGTTGCCAGGATTCAGCTAATGAGATCTGCTGAAAAAATCCGAGCTTCACTTTGAAAAAAGACATAAAAAATGTAAAATGAAACGTTAATAAGGTTTGGTAACCTCAGCAGTAAACATTCAGACATAGCAGAGCCGAGCGTGTAACTGTGCTATCAAATGTAAAATGTGTATGTCTGCATGCCCATTGTAATGGGGGTGGGGGAGACAAACTGCCAAAAGTTCCCTGTCCTCAAAAGGGGCACCAGACTTTTAGCCTGGTGGCAAACAGCAGAGAGGAACGTTTTACTGTGTCAGTGTCCTCAGGAGGCAGTCGGCAGTTATGGCACAGCAGGGGGCAGTAGATTTCCTGCCATTCTCTGCGCCACAGGATAAAGTGTTGGGACTGTAGGATGGCGCAGAAGGTCAGCAAGTATAAGATTTATTATATTCCATCAAATAAAATGGCGTATGGTTACTGAAGAACTACAAAATATGAGGGGGCAAAGTAATATGTAAAATGGAGTATGTAAGGACAGCAAGCTGAAGGTGCAAAGTATTATAGTAGTTATATTCCTGTACATAGAAGACAGTATTATAGTAGTTATACTCTTGTATATAGGAGCAGTATTATAGTAGTTATATTCTTGTACATAGAAGACAGTATTATAGTAGTTATACTCTTGTATATAGGAGCAGTATTATAGTAGTTATATTCCTGTACATAGGAGCAGTATTATAGTAGTTATATTCTTGTACATAGGAGACAGTATTATAGTAGTTATATTCTTGTACATAGGAGCAGTATTATAGTAGTTATATTCTTGTACATAGGAGCAGTATTATAGCAGTTATATTCTTGTACATAGGAGGCAGTATTATAGTAGTTATATTCTTGTACATAGGAGGCAGTATTATAGTAGTTATATTCCTGTACATAGGAGGCAGTATTATAGTAGTTATATTCTTGTACATAGGAGACAGTATTATAGGAGTAATATTCCTGTACATAGGAGCAGTATTATAGTAGTTATATTCTTGTACATAGGAGGCAGTATTATAGTAGTTATACTCTTGTATATAGGAGCAGTATTATAGTAGTTATATTCTTGTACATAGGAGACAGTATTATAGGAGTAATATTCCTGTACATAGGAGCAGTATTATAGTAGTTATATTCTTGTACATAGGAGGCAGTATTATAGTAGTTATACTCTTGTATATAGGAGCAGTATTATAGTAGTTATATTCTTGTACATATGAGCAGTATTATAGTAGTTATATTCTTGTACATAGGAGCAGTATTATAGTAGTTATATTATTGTACATAGGAGCAGTATTATAGTAGTTATATTCTTGTACATAGGAGCAGTATTATAGTAGTTATATTCTTGCACATAGGAGCAGTATTATAGTAGTTATATTCTTGTACATAGGAGGCAGTATTATAGTAGTTATAGTCTTGTACATAAGAGCAGTATTATAGTAGTTATATTCTTGTACATAGGAGGCAGTATTATAGTAGTTATATTCTTGTACATAGGAGGCAGTATTATAGTAGTTATATTCTTGTACATAGGAGGCAGTATTATAGCAGTTATATTCTTGTACATAGGAGCAGTATTATAGTAGTTATATTCTTGTACATAGGAGGCAGTATTATAGTAGTTACATTCTTGTACATAGGAGCAGTATTATAGTAGTTATATTCTTGTACATAGGAGGCAGTATTATAGTAGTTATATTCTTGTACATAGGAGGCAGTATTATAGTAGTTATATTCTTGTACATAGGAGCAGTATTATAGTAGTTACATTCTTGTACATAGGAGGCAGTATTATAGTAGTTATATTCTTGCAGATAGGAGCAGTATTATACTACAAAGAAAAATTGTGGGGGGTTTCAGCCCGCACAACCTTGTATGCAGGTGCTCATTGCTATGGCGAAATACAGATACAAAAGCAAAAACACAAATGCAATCGCACTCTGCCCTGCCTTTATGCTGGATGTTGAATAAGGCTTTGGTGTACATTTTGGCCAAAGCGTAATAAGCCACTCACCACGTCAAGGTCGCCTTCATGAGTGGTCCCTAACACTAGTTCCTACCTTTTATGGGCCATGACAGCCACACAAAGTCCAGGGAGCGCAGGTACAGCATGCACGCCAAGCACACTCTTCTTTTAACCCTGTCCGGTGCCATTACAGCTTTCATCGGATCCAGGGATGCAAGTACCAACATGCATGCTGAGCCCACTATATACTTCTCCTGGAGCCAAATGGCTACTGGTAGGTGCTAGATAAGCAGACTCAGTTTTATACTGACTTTAAAACCAGCCGCCAGGGCAGATTAACTGGTCAGGTGTGCATGACTGCATGGAGATTGCCACGTCTCCAATATATACTACAAAGAAAAGGAGGCAGTATTATAGTAATTATATTCTTGTACATAGGAGCAGTATTATAGTAGTTATATTCTTGTACATAGAAGCAGTATTATAGTAGTTATATTCTTGTACATAGGAGCAGTATTATAGTAGTTATATTCTTGTACATAGGAGGCAGTATTATAGTAGTTATATTCCTGTACATAGTAGCAGTATTATAGTAGTTATATTCTTGTACATAGGAGCAGTATTATAGTAGTTATATTCTTGTACATAGGATCAGTAATATAGTAGTTATATTCTTGTACATAGGAGCAGTATTATAGTTGTTAAATTCTTGTACATAGGAGCAGTATAATAGTAGTTATATTCTAGTACATAGGAGCCAGTATTATAGTAGTTATATTCTTGTACATAGGAGGCAGTATTATAGTAGTTATATTCTTGTACATAGGAGCAGTATTATAGTAGTTATATTCTTGTACATAGGAGCAGTATTATAGTAGTTATATTCTTGTACAGAGGAGCAGTATTATAGTAGTTATATTCTTGTACATAGGAGCAGTATTATAGTAGTTATATTCTTGTACATAGGAGCAGTATTATAGTAGTTATATTCTTGTACAGAGGAGCAGTATTATAGTAGTTATATTCTTGTACAGAGGAGCAGTATTGTAGTAGTTATATTCCTGTACATAGGAGCAGTATTATAGTAGTTATATTCTTGTACATAAGAGCAGTATTATAGTAGTTATATTCTTGTACATAGGAGCAGTATTATAGTAGTTATATTCTTGTACATAGGAGCAGTATTATAGTAGTTATATTCTTGTAGATAGGAGCATTATTATAGTAGTTATATTCTTGTACATAGGAGGCAGTATTATACTAGTTGTATTCTTATACATAGGAGGCAGTATTATAGTAGTTATATTCTTGTACATAGGAGCAGTATTATAGTAGTTATATTCTTGTACATAGGAGCAGTATTATACTAGTTGTATTCTTATACATAGGAGGCAGTATTATAGTAGTTATATTCTTGTACATAGGAGGCAGTATTATAGTAATTTTATTCTTGTACATAGGAGGCAGTATTATAGTAATTTTATTCTTATAACCTTAATATTCATATCCATTTTTGCAGCTTTTTGTTGCGCCAAATCTTTCATTTAAATGTATAGTGAATTTTTACATGCACTAAAAACAATGTGTTATTGTTTGTGAGGTGTTAGTGGTATTTTTACTTCTTTGAGGTGTGGGGACTCGCTCTGGTAGGCAGATTAGCGGACACAGTATAGCGGCAAAAACAAAGTCTTTAACTTAAATAGTTCAGTGTTTATTCACACATAAACAAAATGATAGTTTGCCGTCTTGGTGGTTATTCACTCCAGGGCAAGCCCACAGAACAAAAAACATTCACCTTTTCAGCAGATTTGTCAGCAGCAGTCCACAACAGGTTTTGGGGCACCTCTTTCACTGCGAACATGAGATAGGGCAGAAGATCCCAGTCCCTCCCATTCTTAGACAACACTCTTTTTAACATATTTTTTTAATGTTTGATTAAACCTCTACATCTGGCCGTCCGTGTGCGGGTGAACCTCAATAATCGGGAGAGGGACCAGGGGACTACAGAAATATGGCTGTGGGCTGGTTATCTGGCAGGTTGGGCAAGATTTGCAATACTCTTCCACCTCTCTGAACACACTGGGCCAGTAGAACCGCTGTAGAATACGTTCCTGTGTTTTCTGCTGGCCCAGGTGTCCCCCAAGAACATGTTGGTGGGCTAACTCCAACACGAGCTTGCAATACGCCTTGGGCAACACGAGCTTGCAATACGCCTTGGGCACCACCAGCTGTTCAATATGTACATCCCGTAGTTGATTTATCCGTTACAGCATCTCCTGTTGAACCACAAAACGGGGGAACATAGACTCGGCTCCCAGTTGTTGCGGCTCACCCTTAACTATTACCACATTTTCCCAGGCTCGAGACAGAGTCAGTTCCTGGTGCTGTGCTGTTCCAAAATTATCCCAAGAGACATTGAGGTCTGCCAGCTCAGGACCCGGCAGCAAGTCCTCCACGTCTCCCACCATCACACTTAGCGGGGTTATCTCCCCCTCTTCCACTGAAGTGGCGGTCACCCCTACTGCTGACCCTTCTGACTCAGGTTCCCAGGGTTCTGGTCTCACCCCTGAGCCGGGCCACTCTGCTAGGGTCACATCTGTCTCTTGTGTATCAGTAACTTTTGAATCCAGCCATAGTGCTGGGAAACCAGGGAAGTCTCTCCCAATTATTAACTCATATGGTAACTTTGTGGCGATGGCCACCTCATGCGTCCACCTGCCGGCCACCATTGACAGAGAGACCAGAGCGGTGGGATAGTCCTTTAAGTCCCCATGAATGCAGACAACGCTGACTTTTCGGCCAGTATACTCGGCGGGCCGCACCAGGGCAGCTCTTACCAGGTACACCAGGCTCCCTGAATCTAACAGTGCCACTGCCAAATTGTCCACCACTTCCACCTGGCACAGGTGGCTATTATCTATAGTCTCGGAGGTACCTGTGGCACACAGCTTCCTGGCATACAATAAGTGGCGGTAGCCATAGTTGGTTTCCATAGGTTCACCCTGATGGGGACAGTCGGCTCTTATATGTCCAGACTCGTGACACCACCAGCAGACCACCAGGGTTGGGACTGCAGGGGCTACGTCCCAGGCGGGTTTGGCTGGCACCAGCCGCCGGGTTTGGAGTGGAGATTTCGGGGGTTTGACTGGCCCCCTCCCAAAAGAACCCCCCCTGCAGATTTCTGGTGGCCTTGTAGCACTCTACTAGGTCGACCATCTCCAAGGCATTATCCGGAGACACCTGGCCGTTCCAGTGCTGGAGAGGGTACGGCAAAGCCCTCTAAAACAAATCCGCCAACAGCGATCCAACATAGCAGTGGGAGTCAATATGTCAGGCTGCAACCATTTTTGCAATCGGTGCAGCAGATCATAATATTGCGATCTGGCGGGTTCAGCCGGGTTAAATTCCCACTGATGCACCTGCTGGGTCCGGACCAATACATTCACCCCGAGTCGCAGGGCCATCTTTACCAAGGGGCAAAAGGGCAGCTGCCCAGGGCCCAGTTGCTCCTGGGGGGCCCAAGGCAGCTGCCTCTTGAGCCCTGCTAGCTACTGCCCCGGGTGTCAAGCTGTCTGTGTACTTTAACGTTGTGATCTAGGACCTTAGATGACATCATCACCATGTGACCAGTAACCTAGCAATTACTGGTCACATGGCTATGAGGTCATCACAGGTCCTAGCAGGAGTGTTGCAGAAGTTAACTGTGGAGCTTTTTTGCGGGAAGATTACATCAGAAAAAGGTGACAGGGGCTGTTATGTTAATATACTGTAAACTACTGTATAGTGGGGTGCTGTATATTGTGTGGGGCCTGTATACTGTGGGGGACTGTATATTGTGTGGGACTGTATACTGTGTGGTGGGCTGTATACTGTGTGGGGCTGTATACTGTGGGGGGGCCTGTATACTGTGGGGGCTGTATACTGTGTGGTGGGCTGTATACTGTGTGGGGGCCTGTATACTGTGTGGGGGCCTGTATACTGTGTGGTGGGCTGTATACTGTGTGGGTGGTCTGTATACTGTGTGGGGGGGCTGTATACTGTTTGGGGGGGCTGTATACTGTTTGGGGGCCTGTATACTGTGTGGGGGCCTGTATACTGTGTGGTGGTCTGTATACTGTGGGGGGACCTTATACTGTGTGGTGGGCTGTATACTGTGTGGGGGGGCTATATACTGTGTGGGGGCCTGTATACTGTGGGGGGCTGTATACTGTGTGGGGGCCTGTATAGTGTGGAGGGGCCTGTATAGTGTGGGGGGCTGTACTGTATACTGTGGGGGTCTGTATACTGTGGATGCGGTATAGTGTGGAGTGCTATACTGCTGTACTGTATAGTGTGGGGGGCTGTATCGTGTATAGTTTGGGGTGCTGTATACAGTGAGGTGTTGTATACTGTGGGCTGCTATACTGCTCTACTATATACTGTGGGATACTGTATAGTGTGGGGTGCTATACTGCATACTGTGTGGTGCTGTATACTATAGGGTGCTATACTGCATACTGTGGGTTGCTATATACTATAGGGTGCTATACTGCATACTGTGGGGTGCTGTATACTATAGGGTGCTATACTGCATACTGTGTGGTGCTGGGGTGTACTGTAACACTAGGGTGAGCCGAGCCCTGGTCTCCTTCCTGCAGAGCGGTGCCCACTTCCAGCCTGAGCCCAGCTGCCCAGAGCACTGATCCTGAGCCGCTGGAGTCTTCAGAACTGGAAGTATTTACAGTCATTCACTGGACTCTACCAGGTGTGTGGATTTTTTGTGTGTGTGTTGTGGTGGAGGCCGGGATTGCCTGCTAAGGTGTGGGAAGGCGGGATACAGGGGGGCCCAAGTAAATTTTTGCCAAGGGTCCAATCAATATTAAAGACGGCCCTGGGTAGTCAGCCGCTTGATCATCGGGGAGATCAAAAAATACTTGCTGGGGACCAGATGCCACTGGTCTCGGGGTAACTTTTCCCTCATGGCCACCATTTCGAAGACCGCCAGATAGGTCTCGACGTCATCCGAGGGGGTCATCTTCGGGATCGCCGCACGGACAGCTTTACGGGCATCATGAACGTTCTGGGACGCTCCTGTCACTTGCAATGCCATTACATGTTCTAATAGCAGCTGGTTAGTTTCTTGTTCCTGCTTGTTAGCCTCCCGCTGCTGCAAGTTAGCCTCCATGACGGCTTTCACGACCGCCTCCATTTTGTCAGGGGACACGTGTCGTAACCTAACTGGCTTAATGTAGGACAAGCACTTGTGTCAGTGAAACACAAACAAAAATTTTGGCCTTCGGGCCTGCCTCACTGCGTTTGCCCGCATCCTCCACCAGTTGTGGGGATTCGCTCAGGTAGGCAAAAACAAAGTCTTTAACTTAAACAGTTCAGTGTTTATTCACACATAAACAAAATGTCAGTTCGCCGTCTTGGTGTTCATTTACACCAAGGCAAATCCACAGAACAAAAAGCATTCACCTTGCCAGCGATTTTGGCAGCAGCAGTCCACAGCAGGTTTTAGGGGCCTGCTTCCCAGCAATGCAGCTCTCAGCCCTTTAGCACGGCACACATCCTTAGATCTAAAAAAACACAGCTTCTTTGTCAGATGGAGGATAATCTGACAAGGAGGAAGATTGCGACCCCCACCCCAAAAAAAATCTGTGAGAACTGAGTGGGATATATAATCTTAGTTCATACCAATTAACAGATGAGGAAAAGAATGTGCCGGGGAAAGGCTTGAAATTTGTGCCCTCAAAGAAGTTAAATGAATTTGAGATGTTTCTGGATGTGCATAGATTTATTCGCAAGCTAAATCTAGCAAAATATATGTTGAATAATGAAAAGATAGAGAACAAACCTCCGGAACAACAGAAGGATGTAATACATACGGGTTTGAAGGCTAGAAGCAGATTTTTTCCTGTGAATAAAGACAATGACTGCGTGGAAGCTTTTAAGAAGGGTCTACTAAAAAGTGTGGAAAACATGGATGATAGAATGAGGGGTCCAAATTTAACACGAGAAGAGAAAAATGTGTTATGGAATTTAGAGTCAAGATCGTAATCAAGCCGGATGATAAGGGGTGGGGGGGGTAGTGGTACTAGATAGGCGTAAGTATGACGAGGAGATGCACCAACTTCTTTCTGATAGGGAAACCTATCAAGTATTGAGAAAAGATCCCCTTCCTGAATATAAAAAAGAAATGGATGTAATATTGGATAGGGCATTTGAGAGAGGTATTATTGATAAAAAGGAATTGGGTTTTTTAAAAATCAGGTATCCAAGGACACCGGTAAAATACCACTTGCCAAAAATCCACAAGCGTCTAGTGGATCCACCTGGAAGGCCGATTGTTTCCAGTCTTTGACAAGCGGCATTACTGAATATGTAGACTATTTTCTGCAAAGATATGTGGGTAAAACAGCATCTTATCTTAAGGATACTGGTATGGTCCTGAACATCATTAAAGAGATTGGGGAAGTTAATACTGATTTGTGGTTAGCTACTGCTGATGTATCCTCTCTCTACACAGTTATTCCTAAAGACCTTGGATTGGAGGCGATTCGAAATTATTTAGAGGAGGATGACTGCATGTCACCGTTGCAGAGAGAATTTATTTTACAACGCTTGGATTTTTGCCTCGGTAGGAACTATTTTTGGTTTGATGGTGCGTTCTATCTCCAGCTGACCGGGACGGCGATTGGGGCGAAGTGCACCCCCAGTTTCGCCAATCTATATATGGCTGCCAGGGAGAAGCTAGTGATTGATCCCCTTCTAAAGAAAGTTCAGGAGGGTGGCACGTTAAGATTGTGGAAGCGCTTTATCGACTATTGTTTAATTATGTGGGAAGGTGAACGTTGGGGTTTGATAAAATGTATGGACAGTTTAAACCAGAACACATTTATTCTGAAATTTACTAGTGAAATGAGCCCCATTAGCATACATTTTTTGGATCTGACCATTTTTTTGGGGAGGACAGTCGGCTGAAGACAAAAACGTACTTCAAACCAACAGATGTGAATGGATACATCGATATGCAGAGCTGCCACCATGCCCCTTGGAAACAAAACATTCCTAAGGGGCAATTCATACGTGTTCGGCGTAATTGCACTGAGGTTAGAGATTACAGAGAACAAAGTAGGGTGATTCAGAAGAGGTTTGAGGAGAAGGGATACAAACCCGAAGCTTTGGAGAAGGTCAGGAGAGAGGTGGAAGAATGGGAAGGGGGTTAAATAAAAATAGAAATAAAAATAAGGAAGTAGATAAGGAGAACAAAATGTATGATTTCAAATTGACCTTCCTCACCCAGTACAACACGCAAGTAGGACCACTGAAAAAAAAATTCTGAAAAACTGGTTCATTTAAATTTTAATTTGCGAGATGCATTAGTACATAGCTGTTTAGTGAAAAATAAAAAGCAAAGTAGGGAGCAGTTCACTTGCAGTGCTTGCAGAAACCGCACTGGGGAGGACAAGAAGAGAAAGAACCAGCAGGACGTTAAAAGGGGAAATGTCGTGTGAGACGATGGGGGTTATCTACATGCTGGAGTGCCCTTGTGGGCTCCAGTATGTGGGTAGAACCCTACGTAAACTGAAGACCCGATTGCAGGAGCATATAGGGAATATCAGGAAGGGCAAAGAGGATCTCAGTGTTCCACTACACTTCAAGCTTATGCATAAGAAAAATCCGGCGTGTTTGGAAATGTGTGAATTTAACGCTCTGGGAAGAAGCGAAGGAGCTAGTTCTTTATGTCAAAATACCGCTATCATTTGTGGATTTTGGAACCAATGTTTATTTATTGTTTGAAGCAAGACGGTGGAGTTTTGATGTGTACCATAGAAGAGCAAAAAGGGTTTTGCATAGCTGGGCGGTCCGTGGATGTGACCTAGGACTAATAAATACCACACCTGTGAGGGAGGATACCATCGCCCCTGACGAAGCTGGACTGGCGAAACCCGGGTCGGGTGGACTTTTGTGATGAGAACACTTTGATTTTAGAAGGCTGAATTTTTATGTCTATTTTGTAAGTAGAATAAATAGCTTTAAGCGGAATCACCTGGTGGAACGTCACTATTGTGGTATAACTTCTCTCTAGGGTGCGGGTGTACGTGAGTGCACCAGCCTCTGGAATCCGATTGTTCGGCTACAAGGTGAAACAACTGCGCATTTGGAATAAGAATCTGGGAGCGGAATCCTATACTCATAGGCAGCGCGATCATCATCTTTTGGAATGAATGGTGGAGAGACAAAAGCAACAGGAAAACAGCGGCACTGTTCCTTTAAGAAAGTCAACCACGCCTCCTTGAACTCCGAAACTCCTAGACCTTGCGGCTGCACAAGACAGTGTGGTGCTCTGCGTGACGAAAGTGATACTTGGCATGGAAGGTAGATAAAAAATACGCGGCACTCACCAGGGTCGAATCTCCAAAGGAGCTTTATTGCTGACTAGCAGGATAGCATCAGCTGCACAGGCTGGGGAGCGGGACGGCCCAGGTGTGGATAGGCGGTGACTGTGAAGCGAACTTTACCCACGTCGCTTGGTGGATCTGCAGCGCCGATAAGTAACCACAGAGATCAGAGACTGTCTGAATTTTAGATGGAGGATAATCCACAGCTGAGACTACTGGCTGGGTTTTATATCCCTAACCAAAACCCGGCCTGGAACGTGGGGAACAGCCACCCACCCTGCACTTTGGCTGCTCCCAGTAAGAGCCGGCCCGGATCGGCTTTACAGCCACACTAAATAACCAAAAGTGTCAGTCAGCACTAACTGCCGGCTGACACTTAAAATTACCGGCTCTTACCTCACCGGGGCCAGGAACCTCGGTGACATATACCTTCATCAATGACGGCCGCTTGCGCTTTCCTACAGAGGTCAGTAGGGATTTGTTGAAGACACAACTTGGTCTGCTTATAGAGTTTTTACTTTTCTGCTGGACATTAGAAATGTCAGAAAAATGTAGCTGAATAGAATCGTTTGTGAAGGAGGCGCTATTTTTCCATCATACTCCTTTTTAAAGCGTCACGTCAGGGTGTATAACCAACAATTTACTCAATAACTTTTATCTTCAATGTAAAGCCTTTCATACCCTGTGAGCAGCCAGACAACATATGCCTGTCGATGTTATCCTCCGACTCTGCCCATGCATCAGCGCCAGTCTGGATAGAATGGAACTGATCTTCTTGTTGATCCCTAAAACAATTAAACACATGAAATATTAAGTCATTTGACTAAGTGACAAATATGCAATAATGCGTTCTATAAAGGCCCTTAAAAAAGAATTTGATTTGCATTAGAGGAAACAGTTGCAAGTCAATTAAGCTGAAATAATATAAAGACTCCTAATTAAGATGTAGCCATTTATGCAATAAAATGTATTTGTCATGTGAGGATCTAATTGCACAAGGAAAATTCTAAATATTTAATTACATTCTTATTAACAAATGGAAGCAGCGTTGCTGAGCGGGTACGTGGCTGAGCGGGTACGTGGCTGAGCCCCCGCTGGAATGTAAATGACATGTGCTGCAAATGAGTCAGATCACAATTAGGGCTGTTTCACACGAGCGAGTCCATTGCGGGAATCGCGCTCCGTGTGTGAGACATACTGACAGCTTTATGTCACTATGATTCTGTAGAAGAAAGGCCACGCAGAGACACGCAGCATTATAAATCATGATAATGCCGTGCGCTCCTGCAAGTCCAGAGCGGAGGATCACACTCACACACGGAGCGCGATTGCCGCAATGGACTCGCTCGTGTGAAACAGCCCTTAAGCTCCAGCTTCTTAATAGACGTCTTCTCCTGATGAGATGTCCTGTTATATGTGCAATATTCACCAGCAGGCAGGGGCGTTGCTAGGGTCTCGAAAGATCCGGGGCCCAAGCCCCAATGAATATTGCCCAATTCACTAAGTCAACCAATCGCCCCCCCCAACCTATCCCCCTGCAAACAGTAGCACGGAAGACATGTTATACAGATATACAGCAGCCCATGGGCGCAGCGCAGCCTATTGCATTACGGTGTGCACCCTAAAGTACAAACACGCCGCACACGTGTGTATGTATGTATGTATATACACTCACCTATAGAATTATTAGGAACACCTGTTCTATTTCTCATTAATGCGATTGTCTAGTCAACCAATCACATGGCAGTTGCTTCGATGCATGTAGGGTTGTGGTCCTGGTCAAGACAATCTCCTGAACTCCAAACTGAATGTCAGAATGGGAAAGAAAGGTGATTTAAGCAATTTTGAGCGTGGCATGGTTGTTGGTGCCAGACGGGCCGGTCTGAGTATTTCACAATCTGCTCAGTTACTGGGATTTTCACGCACAACCATTTCTAGGGTTTACAAAGAATGGTGTGAAAAGAGAAAAACATCCAGTATGCGGCCGTCCTGTGGGCGGAAATGCCTTGTTGATGCTAGAGGTCAGAGGAGAATGGGCCGACTGATTCAAGCTGATAGAAGAGCAACGTTCACTGAAATAACCGCTCGTTACAACCGAGGTATGCAGCAAAGCATTTGTGAAGCCACAACACACACAACCTTGAGGCGGATGGGCTACAACAGCAGAAGACCCCACCGGGTACCACTCATCTCCACTACAAATAGGAAAAAGAGGCTACAATTTACACGAGCTCACCAAAATTGGACTGTTGAAGACTGGAAAAATGTTGCCTGGTCTGATGAGTCTCGATTTCTGTTGAGACATTCAAATGGTAGAGTCCGAATTTGGCGTAAACAGAATGAGAACATGTATCCATCATGCCTTGTTACCACTGTGCAGGCTGGTGGTGGTGGTGTAATGGTGTAGGGGGATGTTTTCTGGGCACACTTTAGGCCCCTTAGTGCCAATTGTTTCTGACCATGTCCATCCCTTCATGACCACCATGTACCCATCCTCTGATGGCTACTTCCAGCAGGATAATGCACCATGTCACAAAGCTCGAATCATTTCAAATTTGTTTCTTGAACATGACAATGAGTTCACTGGACTAAAATGGCCCCACAGTCACCAGATCTCAACCCAATAGAGCATCTTTGGGATGTGGTGGAACGGGAGCTTCGTGCCCTGGATGTGCATCCCTCAAATCTCCATCAACTGCAAGATGCCGTCCTATCAATATGGGCCAACATTTCTAAAGAATGCTATCAGCACCTTGTAGAATCAATGCCACGTAGAATTAAGGCAGTTCTGAAGGCAAAAAGGGGGTCCAACACCGTATTAGTATGGTGTTCCTAATAATTCTTTAGGTGAGTGTATGTATGTACAGTACAGACCAAAAGTTTGGACACACTTTCTCATTCAAAGAGTTTTCTTTATTTTCATGACTATGAAAATTGTAGATTCACACTGAGGGCATCAAAACTATGAATTAACACATGTGGAATTATATACATAACAAAAAAGTGTGAAACAACTGAAAATATATCATATTCTAGGTTCTTCAAAGTAGCCACCTTTTGCTTTGATTACTGCTTTGCACACTCTTGCAATTCTCTTGATGAGAAATGGTCTTCCAACAGTCTTGAAGGAGTTCCCAGAGATGCTTAGCACTTGTTGGCCCTTTTGCCTTCACTCTGCGGTCCAGCTCACCCCAAACCATCTCGATTGGGTTCATGTCCGGTGACTGTGGAGGCCAGGTCATCTGGCGCAGCACCCCATCACTCTCCTTCATGGTCAAATAGCCCTTACACAGCCTGGAGGTGTGTTTGGGGTCATTGTCCTGTTGAAAAATAAATGATGGTCCAACTAAACGCAAACCAGATGGAATAGCATGCCACTGCAAGATGCTGTGGTAGCCATGCTGGTTCAGTATGCCTTCAATTTTGAATAAATCCCCAACAGTGTCACCAGCAAAGCACCCCCACACCATCACACCTCCTCCTCCATGCTTCACGGTGGGAACCAGGCATGTAGAGTCCATCCGTTCACCTTTTCTGCTTCGCACAAAGACACGGTGGTTGGAACCAAAGATCTCAAATTTGGACTCATCAGACCAACGCACAGATTTCCACTGGTCTAATGTCCATGCCTTGTGTTCTTTAGCCCAAACAAGTCTCTTCTGCTTGTTGCCTGTCCTTAGCAGTGGTTTCCTAGCAGATATTCTACCATGAAGGCCTGATTCACACAGTGTCCTCTTAACAGTTGTTCTAGAGATGTGTCTGCTGCTAGAACTCTGTGTGGCATTGACCTGGTCTCTAATCTGAGCTGCTGTTAACCTGCGGTTTCTGAGGCTGGTGACTCGGATGAACTTCTCCTCCGCAGCAGAGGTGACTCTTGGTCTTCCTTTCCTGGGGCGGTCCGCATGTGAGCCAGTTTCTTTGTAGCCCTTGATGGTTTTTGTGACTGCACTTGGACACTTTCAAAGTTTTCCCAATTTTTCCGTAGTGCCCATAAGTATAGTGCCCTCTGTATAATTATAATATATACTGGCCCCTCTGTGTTATTATTATTCCTAATATTATAATGGCCGCCTCTGTATTAGGCTCTGTGACAGATCCATCTGTATAGACCTATATTGCTGGTTCGTCTGTTTGCCCTCATTGCGCTGGATTTCCTGTCCGTATGCCCCTGTTCGTGTGTTTCCCCACATACCGATTGGAACTACTGGACGGACGGCCACCCAGGAGAGGAGTCTGCTGCTAGTAACCTAAATGGCCTCATGGTTCACAAAGGACTTGAACCAACTTGACCTCCTGGTCTAATTCGTGCCATTGTGGGACGCTAAATGTCTGTGTATTGAAAAGGGTTGTGACATTTTGTGTTTAAATGGTGATGTCTGTTCTGTTGTCCCCACATGTGTATTGGTGATTTCCCTCTGTCTTAGGAGATAATTGGATTATTCCTCGGGTGTCGCCAGGGCAGAGAGGAGGAAACCATAATGCATTGTGGGGATGTATTGTCTCTGTAGTGTTGCATGTCTGTCCTGTGTCACAGTCTCCATTCTGGGCCCCTAGGGGCGTGTCCACCAGATGGGGACCTGCATAAAAATGGGCGGGTAGCCCTCAATAAATCATTCCCTGTTTGACTTTCAAGACGGAGCTTGGTCTCGTTTATGGAGGGATTTATTATTGGGACAGCGCTTTCGTATATTGCTAGCTGTGGAAGGAGTTCGACTGAATTGCTGATCGGGAGTTGCCACGTTCATATGCTCCATTCGAGGGTTTGATGATCGGCTGGATTAAAAACTGCATTCCTGGAGAAAGGGGCTTATTCACTTACCAGCGGCGTCATCTACCTGGCGGTGAGTGTCGTAACAATTGGTGGCAAGCAACGGGATGAATCCTACCGCCCAGAAGGCCAGCTACAAATCCCAGGGTGGAAATCCAGTATGAGGAATTAAGGCGTGCTACCCTTAAAGATATATTGGAACGCAGAGGACGATCAGCGAGTAATCTCAAGAAGAGAGAGATTATTTCTATATTATTGGAGATGGATGCAGCACAGGGAACGGAGAGAGCTAATGTGCCTGGCATACTGGATTTAACACCCGAGGAGGTACAATTTAACCGGGCAGTCCAGATAAGGCTGGCACACTTTGGCCCCAACCCTGCAGCAGATATTGTGGTCCAGGTGCAAGCAGCAGTAGCAGCACAACAGGGAAGAGGAGCTGCAGCAGCAGAGGTACCTCATAGTAACAATGGAAGGAGAAAGGTACCTTTTGCTGCATTTAGACATTTTGTGGAAGCGGAGGGAGAGATTGACGGGTTCCTGGCCGATTTTGAAAGGCAGTGTGCCTTACATCAGGTACCCGCAGAGGAATGGGTCACTATCCTCTCTGGGAAATTATCCGGCCGGGCCAGGGAGGCTTTTCGGGCCATTTCAGAGGAGGAACTTACAAGTTACCGGGCAGTAAAAGATGCCCTTTTGGCCAGATACGCTGTCACCCCTGAGGCGTATCGGCGGCGATTCCGGGACACGAACAAGCAGGCTGGCGATTCTTATGTGGAGTGGGCATGCAGGGTGCACCGCACCGCAGCCCACTGGATGGCAGGGTGCCAAGCGGTAACTGGGGAAGAGGTGCTGCAAGTATTTTTGTTGGAGCACTGCTTTGATCGGTTACCTGCAGGAGTCAGAGAGTGGGTTAGGGACCGCAAACCCGCTACCTTACCTGAAGCTGCTCGTCTGGCTGATGAATACACAGATGCACGAAGGCTAGACCAGACAGCAGCCAAGGTCCCTACCCGAGTGGAGTACAAACCGGCAGCACCTCCAACCACTACTGTGTATCACCCCCCAGCGCAACGCACCCCCACAATACCACCAGCGAACAATTATGTTCAGCCAGCTCGGTTCAACGCCCGGGATTACTCTCAGCCTATCCGGTGCTATGGGTGCAAACAGTTGGGGCACAAGAGACCGGAGTGCCCATTGAACAATTCCAACCCAGCGCAGTCGTGGAGAAAACCAGCCGGCGGAAATCAGCATCCACCCCAGCCTTCCGCTCACTGTCTTGAGCAGGAGGAATTTTGGGGTATACTACATGAGGCGGATCCAGTACAAGCAGCCCAGCAGGATAACCGGCAGCAGCACAGGCAGACCGTTAGACTAAACGGCAAAGTGGTCACTGGTCTGAGAGACACCGGGGCCACTATGACCCTGCTCCAAAAGAACCTTGTTTCGGAACACCAACACACTGGAAATACTGTGGCAGTGAGGGTAGCAGGAGGCGCCGTGTTCCGTCTACCTGTTGCCCGGGTTCATTTGGATTGGGGAGTGGGCTCTGGACATGTGAATGTGGGGGTTATGAAAGACTTGCCTGCTGATGTCTTGCTCGGGAATGACCTGGCCCCTTTGGTTTCTGCTTATGCTCCAATGGGACCTGCTGATGTCCACCCAGTGACTACCCGGGCCCAGACCCGTGTTGCTGGAACCAGCCCACCTGCCGCCGAGACCCAGGTAAGACCCGATTCCCCGACTGATACCCTAGGACAGACCTTTGCTAGCTGGGATTCCCCAGAGGAGTTTGGGAGGGAAACTCAGGCAGATCCGACTCTCCAGAAGTATAGAGACAGAGCAGATACTGGAGAGGAAGGAGTAGATGGGGAGCGGTATGAATGGGTGGGGGACAGGTTATATAGGATCCCTAAACCGTCCCAGAAAAGTGTTGCCCATCCGCCGAATCGACAGCTGGTGGTGCCCGCAAAATACCGGCAGGAGATTCTGCGGATAGGGCATGACGTTCCATTAGCTGGACATCTAGGGTCCCGCCGCACAGCCTATAGGATCATGCAGAACTTCTTTTGGCCAAATTTTAATCAGGCTGTGCGGATACATTGTAGTACGTGTGACACTTGTCAACGGGTAGGAAAGCGGGGGGACCACCCAAGAGCTAGGCTTATGTCTATGCCTATCATTGGGGAGCCTTTTGCCCGCATAGCCGTTGACATTGTGGGTCCACTGGCCAGGGCTAGTCCATCCGGTAAGAAGTATATTCTCACCGTGGTGGACTATGCCACTCGCTATCCAGAGGCAGCAGCGCTGTCTAATATAGAGGCAGAGACAGTTGCTGATGCCCTGGTTAGGATTTTTACTAGGGTCGGGTTCCCTAAGGAGATTCTCTCTGACCAGGGAACCCAATTTACCGCTGTGCTCACCCAGCAACTGTGGAGGGTGTGCGGCATTAAACCGATACTTAGTTCCCCGTACCATCCACAGACTAACGGCCTCTGCGAGCGATTTAATGGCACCCTCAAACAGATGTTGAGGACCTTTTCTGACACTTGCAGAGACTGGGAGCGATTCCTGCCTCATCTGTTGTTTTCTTACAGAGAGGTGCCCCAGGAATCTACTGGGTTCTCCCCCTTTGAGTTGCTCTATGGGAGGAGGGTCTGCGGACCCCTAGATCTCATTAGAGGCCACTGGGAGGGGGAGACAGAGCAGGAAGGGACCCCCATAGTACCGTATGTCCTGGAACTCCGGGACCGCATGGAGAAACTGTCCCTGATGGTAAGAGAGAATCTCCAGGTGGCCCAGGGGAGACAGAAGAGATGGTACGATCGGGGTGCCCGGCAGCGAGTCTTCCAGGTTGGGCAGAAAGTGCTAGTGCTCAAACCTGTGAAGGCGAACAAGATGCAAGCATCTTGGCAGGGCCCGTATAAGGTGGTAGCTCAAGTGTGTGATACTACCTACCTTATAGCCAGCTGTTCAGATGACAGGATCCAGCGATCCTTTCATGTGAACATGCTAAAGGAGTATCATGAGAGACCGGAGGATGTCGCTGCAGTATGTGCCCCTGCTGCAGACGATACAGAGAGTTTACCCTTACCCGATTTGTTAGAGAGGGACTCCCAGACTGACCTTACTAGTCTTGTACAGCTAGGGGATAGATTAAGCCCCACAGAGAAGGGACAGGCAAGACAGCTTCTGTGGGAGAAGCAGGCGACGTTCTCCCAAGAGCCTGGCTACACTACCCTAGCTGTACATAAGGTAGAGACCCCTGGACAGAACCCTCTACGACAGCCCCCGTACCGTATCCCTGAAGCAGTCCGAGAAGGAATGCGGAAGGAGATACAGGAGATGACCCAGCTTGGGGTCATCGAACACTCGGATAGCCCTTGGGCTTCGCCTGTAGTCCTGGTGCCTAAGAAAGATGGGACCACCCGGTTCTGTGTAGACTACAGGCGGCTCAACGAGCGGACCACCACTGACGCCTACCCGATGCCCCGGGTAGACGAATTGTTAGATCGTATTGCCAGGGGACGCTATCTGACCACCATAGACCTGTGTAAAGGTTATTGGCAGATCCCCCTGGCCGAGGATGCTATCCCCAAGTCGGCCTTCGTCACCCCATTTGGCTTGTACCAATTTAAGGTCATGCCATTTGGGATGAAGAATGCCCCGGCTACCTTTCAGCGTATGGTGGATAGACTTCTCGATGGATTCCAGGAATTTGCTTGTGCATACCTGGATGACATTGCGATCTACAGTGGGTCCTGGGAGGAACACCTAGTACATGTAGGGGTAGTTTTGGATAAAATTCGGGCTGCTGGCCTGACATTGAAGCCAGAGAAGTGCCATCTAGGCATGGCTGAAGTACAATACCTGGGTCACAGAGTGGGGTGTGGGAGCCAGAGACCGGAGCCGGCTAAGATAGAGGCAGTAGCTAACTGGCCCACACCTATCACTAAGACCCAGGTGTTAGCCTTCCTAGGGACAGCAGGTTATTACAGACGCTTTGTCCCAGACTACAGCACTATTGCTAAGCCCCTGACTGACCTGACCAAGAAAAATCTCCCTAAGCAGGTCCTGTGGTCTCCGGCTTGTGAAGCTGCGTTTCAAGCACTCAAACAGGCTCTTGTAAATGCCCCTGTCCTGGCTGCCCCAGTCCCTAACAAACGTTTTCTCGTCCATACGGATGCTTCCATGTATGGACTGGGGGCTGTGCTGAGCCAGGTCGGGGAAGATGGAGGAGAGCACCCTGTCGCATATCTCAGTAGAAAGCTGTTACCCCGAGAAGTGAGTTATGCGGCAGTGGAGAAGGAATGCTTGGCCCTGGTCTGGGCATTGAAAAAGTTAAGCCCTTATTTGTATGGACAGGAATTTTCCCTTGTGACGGACCACAATCCCCTTGTCTGGCTTAACCGGGTCTCAGGAGACAATGGGAGGCTGCTGCGGTGGAGTTTAGCTTTACAACCGTATAACTTCACCATCAGCTACCGACCCGGTAAGCAGAATGGGAATGCAGATGGATTGTCCCGGCAAACCGACGTTCTTGCTATATCCTAGTCCGGTCATCCCCAAGTTGACCCGCTAAAGGGTCAAGCCGGGTCTGCCGGAGTGTCCCACAAGGGGGGAGCCGTGTGACAGATCCATCTGTATAGACCTATATTGCTGGTTCGTCTGTTTGCCCTCATTGCGCTGGATTTCCTGTCCGTATGCCCCTGTTCGTGTGTTTCCCCACATACCGATTGGAACTACTGGACGGACGGCCACCCAGGAGAAGAGTCTGCTGCTAGTAACCTAAATGGCCTCATGGTTCACAAAGGACTTGAACCAACTTGACCTCCTGGTCTAATTCGTGCCATTGTGGGACGCTAAATGTCTGTGTATTGAAAAGGGTTGTGACATTTTGTGTTTAAATGGTGATGTCTGTTCTGTTGTCCCCACATGTGTATTGGTGATTTCCCTCTGTCTTAGGAGATAATTGGATTATTCCTCGGGTGTCGCCAGGGCAGAGAGGAGGAAACCATAATGCATTGTGGGGATGTATTGTCTCTGTAGTGCTACATGTCTGTCCTGTGTCACAGTCTCCATTCTGGGCCCCTAGGGGCGTGTCCACCAGATGGGGACCTGCATAAAAATGGGCGGGTAGCCCTCAATAAATCATTCCCTGTTTGACTTTCAAGACGGAGCTTGGTCTTGTTTATGGAGGGATTTATTATTGGGACAGCGCTTTCGTATATTGCTAGCTGTGGAAGGAGTTCGACTGAATTGCTGATCGGGAGTTGCCACGTTCATATGCTCCATTCGAGGGTTTGATGATCGGCTGGATTAAAAACTGCATTCCTGGAGAAAGGGGCTTATTCACTTACCAGCGGCGTCATCTACCTGGCGGTGAGTGTCGTAACAGGCTCCATTCACATGTCCGCAGAATGTGTCCGCATCCATTCCGCAATTGTGCGTAAAGGGTGCGGACTTCATCCCCTCCAGCATACAGTCCCATGTAAATTATATCACTCCCTGCCTTCAGCACCTCCAACATACAGTCCCAAGTAAAATACAAAACTCCCCCTGCCTTCAGCATCTCCAGCGTACAGTCCCATGTAAATAATATCACCCTTCCTCTCTTCGCCGCCTGCCTTCAGCCCCTTCATCATACAGTCCCATGTAAAATAATATCACCCCTCCTGCCTTCAGCCCCTCAAGCATACAGTCCCCATGTAAATAATATCACTTCACCCCCCTCTCTTCAGACCCCTCTAACGTACAGTCTCCAGTACAAGGATTATTCCTCCTCCCTGCAGCCCCTGCAAAAAGCCCCCAAGTACACCTACCAGTCACTATTCTCCTCCACACACTGACCTGCAGCTTCTGCTCCTCTCTCCAACAACCTGCTCTGTTGAATCTCCTGCACATCTTGAGGCCCCACCCACTATATGACGAGACTCCACCTCTTCCTCCGACATCATACCTCCCTGGAGCGACTCCATTCTAGCGCTCTACTGTCTCATAGGCTTCAGACCACTCGCCTGAAGCCTATGTGAAGGATCGGATCAGGAGTTGGCAGATGGCAGTGCAGCACCGAGGTGATGATTAGGGGGTGCCCTGGCACACCCCGTGCGCACGCCTATGAGCAGCACGTACCTCTCAAATCCAGGGCCTCCCAGGTGACATCTGCTCTGATGTAGATCTTCTCTGTCATCATCTTCTCCATTCGGTCCGGACACTTCTCTCAGCTGAGTCTCGTCTCTGCAGAGTGTGACACACGGACATCTTAGCTTCCTTATCTTTCTCTACCCCCAAATACTATCGTGAAGAAAAATGAGTGCCCCCCATAGTAATAGTGCTCCTCATAGTCCCACCAATAGTAATTCTCTTCTAGAATGCCCCCATTAGTAATACTGCCCCCAACAGTGATAGTGCTTCCCAAGAATACCCCCATTAGTAGAAGTATTAATAATACCCTCACAGAGCCCCTAGTAGTAATAAGGTCCCCCTATTGTTATCCCAGTGGTAATAAAGCTCTCTACAGACCCCTCAGTAGTAATAAGGCCCCAATAGTGCTCTTAATAGAAATAATGTGGATCTATAAGTCCCTCCTATAGAGCTCCCAGTAGTGATAAGAACGCTTAATATCCCCTGGATTTAAAATGCCCCCAAAGTGCCCCCAGTATTTATACTGCCCCCTACTGTTATAATGCTCACCCTGAAGTGCCCCACTATTTATATCGCCCCTACTGTTATAGTGCCCACACAGTGCCCCCAGTATTTATATTGCCCCTACTGTTATAATGCTCGCCCTGAAGTTCCCCCAGTATTTATAATGCCCCCTGCAGTGCCCCCTGTAGTTATATTCCTCCGTTTACTGTTCTCAGAAATGATAATTCCTCAGCCCCTCCACCATCCAGTCCCATGTAAATAACATTATTTTGCTTCTCCGCCATAGAGTCCCATGTAAATACCATCATACCATCTCTCCACTGCCCCCTCCAATTTACAGTCCCATGTAAATAACATCCCTCTCTATCTACAGCCACTTCCAAAATACAGTCCTACGTAAATAACATCACCACTTCCCCAGTCACCTTCAACATACAGTCCCATGTACATAACATCACCCCTCAATTTTCAGTCCCATGTAAATAACATCACTCCACCCCACTGTCCCACGTAAATAACTTCAGCCGTAACATACAGTCCCAGTTAAATAACTACAACTCCCAACATTGCTCTGCCTCTCACACTAAGTAATTTACCCCTTCATTACCTCTCCTCATGTAGCAGACCTCACCAATGCTTCTTCCCAGGACTTCTCTTCACTGCTGAGCCATCCTCTCCTGCACTGGTCACATGATGGTGACATACTCGCAGGTCCTTTTCAGCTACTGCATTTAGAACTGATCACATGGACTGTGATGTCATCACAGGTCCTTCAGCTCTTGCAAGACATTGGATTCAATTGTATTGCCATCCTGAGGATGGCAATACAGTTGGTTTTATCTGGCAGGCAGTACATTCGGGGCCTAGGACAAAACATCAGGGGCCCAGACAAAGAATGTTTTAACCTAGCAACGCCCCTGCCGGCAGGAATGGACTGAAAACGCAGTGTAGTGCGCCTGCCCCGTCACCTTCCCACCCAGGATGGTGGCAGGAAAATACTGCTGACCTAAACATTGAAAAGATTGCTCCAGTTAGATGTCTTCATAATTACTTCAGTTCATTTAGTTCTGAGGTGGCATATATTATAGTAGCAGAATTCTAGTAAACAGGCAGCAGTATTATAGCAGATATATTCTTGTGCATTGGAGCAGTATTATAATAGTTATATTCTTGTACATAGGAGCAGTATTATAGTAGTTATATTCTTGTACATAGGAGGCAGTGATATAGTAGTTATATTCTTGTACATGGGAGCAGTATTATAGTAGTTATATTCTTGTATATAGGAGCAGTATTATAGTAGTTATATTCTTGTACATAGGAGGCAGTATTATAGTAGTTATTATATTGTACATAGGAGGCAGTATTATAGTAGTTATATTCTTGTACATAGGGGCAGCATTATAGTAGTTATATTCTTGTACATAGGAGCAGCATTATAGAAGTTATATTCTTGTACATAGGAGGCAGTATTATAGTAGTTATATTCTTAACCAAATCTCTTTTTATTGAGATAGCATATAGTTAAAAAGTGCCACAGTACAGCATACACCATACGCAGATGGCATCAGAATAGTGCAATCAAATATAACAACAGTCAAACAAATGAGGGGGGGAAATAAACACACAGAGACAAACAAGACAATGGACAGGGACAAATAAAACACATACGAGAAGAAGGGAGGAAGGGAGAGGGAGGGGGGGAGGAAGGCAAGTCCAATAACGGCGGTGTCGGACAGATCATGACAGGGTCGTCACGACGCCGGGTGACGATAGGCTTTCCAGGGACTCCATATGTCCAGAAAACGAGGGCGAGTGTGGGATTCCCAATGAGCCAGTTCTTCAAAACGACATATCTGATCCGCTTTCTCTTGCCACATCAGCAGCGTGGGTGCAGAGTCGCTCTTCCACAACAGAGGTATCAGCAGGCGGGCAGCGGTTAGAAGTAACGTTGGTAGGTTGTTCTTAGAAGGGGTGAGGGACACATTGGGGCGCCAAAGCAGGACTAATTGCGCGTCTAAACTTACAGGGGTGCCGCAAATGCACCCGAGTAGGCTCTCAATCTGTGTCCAGAAGGGACGGATTAGACTGCATGACCACCATATGTGAGACAGGGACCCCTTCTCTGTTCCACACCTCCAGCACTGATCTGGTATTTCGTGGTTAAGATTATGGAGGAATTCAGGCGTTTTGTACCAACGTGTAAGAAGCTTAAAGGAATTTTCCTGTATTTTGATACAACGACTGAATCCGTGAGAATTGGAGAGGATAAATGCTTTTTCAGGTTCTGAGAGGCGGTACGAGAGTTCCTTCTCCCAGGCTATTAGAAAGGATAGTACTGGAGGTGTGGAAGAGAGTAACTCCTTGTAGAGAGTTGACAAGGGCTTCTTCGGGGGGATCGGCATATCTACTTTCTTTTCCAGCCAGGTGGATTCTTCCGTGCAGAAGGGAGGGAGTTTCAAAATCGCAATATCTTTGCGAAAGGCAGCAAGAGCCAAGAAGGATTGCTTTTGAACCTCAGGCAAGGCCCGAATAGTGTCCCATGCCAAGTCCCCACTCGCCGATACAACCTCCTGTAGCGTGTGGTTAGATAGCTGGTACCAAACACCTGAAGGGGCAGTGGTCCCGGGATGGACTAAGCTTTGCAATAAGTGCAGGGGGAGGTGGGGGCTCGGGAATCTCAGATCTTTAGATCTATAGAGTTTAGCCCATTCAACGAGCATGCCCTTCCAAATGGGGGAGGCAAAGGAATGTGAGGGCGTACAGCTACGGACCCCCCACAGGACGAGATAGTCTTTATATGTAACTAGGCTTCGCTCTAGAGCTGTGCATAGGTTTGAGGGGCTTCGGGAGAGAAGAGAGAAGCACCTATTCAGGTGCGTGGCAGTATAATACAGGTGGACATCGGGAAGGCCGAAGCCACCAAACCTCTTCTCCCTCGTCAATGTGGAATAAGCTATCCTAGATGATTTGTTCGACCAGAGGAAAAGGGAGAATCTCCGACGCAACTCTGTAAAGTACGAGCGTGGTAGCCAAATGGGCAACGTCTGCAGCAGGTATAGGAGTTCGGGGACAATGAAGGTCTTGAGATAATTCTTCCTACCTATCCAGGAGATGAAGGGAAGTTTAACCGACTGTAGATGGGATTTAATTGAGTTGAGCATAGGGGTGTAATTAAGGCTATAAAGGTCACACAGATTCGCAGAGATGTGAATCCCCAAAAATGTGATGTCCCGAGCGGCCCAAGTGAAGGGGGTGGAGCGTTTAAGCGACGCAACAAGAGCGGGTTTACAGGTGACATTCAGGGCAAGGGATTTGCTATAGTTGATCTTGAAATTGGAGACCCAACCGAATTCTTCAAATATAGAGTGTAGCCGGGGGAAGGATTTCTCAGGGTTGGTGGTCATAATAAGGAGGTCGTCTGCAAATGCCGCCGTGAGGTGAGTGTGGGAGGCTCTCTGGAGACCTTCAATATCGGGATCTTGCCTGATTTTGCACAGGAGAGTTTCCATGACTATCACAAAAAGCGAGGGGGAGAGAGGGCAACCCTGCCTAGTGCCATTAGTAATGGCAAAGGCGGGTGAAAGAGTGCCGTTGACTTTGACCCTGGCAGAGGGGGCTGAGTACAGAGAGAGAATAGCGGAAATGAGTTGGTCCGGAAAGCCAAATTTCGACAGAGCCAGTGACATATACGGCCAGCTCACTCTGTCAAAAGCTTTCTCTGCATCAGTGCTCAGCAGAGCTAGCGGGGTAGAGGTAGACCGTGCCCAGTTCATGAGATGAAGTAGGCGAACCGTATTCTCATTACCCTGTCTGCCAGAGACAAAGCCAACTTGTTCTTTGTGAATAACATCCGGGAGAACTTTTTGAATCCGTTGAGCCAGGATCTTAGCCCACCATTTAATGTCCGTATTCAGTAGGGAGATAGGGCGGTAGCTGCCACATTGCAACGGATCTTTATTCTCCTTATGAATAATGGTGATGTGGGCTGTGAGTGACTGGGCAGGGAGGTGGCCACCACCCAGGAGATAGTTACATAGAGAGCTAAATTGAGGGGCTAAAACAGATTTAAACGTTTTATAATAAGAGATGGTGAAACCATCAGGGCCGGGACTACGACCGGAGGGGATAGTGGTTAGAACTTTCAGGACTTCTGGGCCGGAGATGGGAGCTAATAGTTGGGAGGACTGATCCGGGGATATAGAGGGAAGCTGAAGGGAGGAGAGGAACCTACTCGAGGCCTCCGCGACAGAACAGGGAGATGACCCGGGAGGGGCCGGGAGGTTGTAAAGGTCTTCGTAAAAGGCACAAAATGCTTTGGCTATATCAGGGGTGGACTTAAGGTGATTACCCGCCGCATCTTTGATTGCCGGTATGAAGGAGTCAGAAAATTGTTGTTTAGTTAGCGCCACCATAAGTTTGTTCCCTCTGTCGCCATGTGCGTAGGATTTGAAGCGCGCACAAAGGAGTAATTTAGCCGAGGTAACGTTCAACATGTCTTTTAATTGAGATCGCGCGACCAAAAGCTCCTCCGCAAGGCTTAACGCTTGGGATTGCTTATGGCTGAGCTCGAGGGTGGCGATACGGGATAGGAGGGTGGACATGGCCTGGGCTCTTTGTTTTTTAAGATGGGAGCCGAGAGCGATAAGCTCTCCACGGATCACAGCCTTGTGGGTTTCCCAGATTACAGCCGGGGAGGGAGGGGAGGGACCTGCGGTGTTAGTACTGAAGAACTCCTGGAGAGAGGTGGCTATTTTCTCAGATGACACCTGGTCCTGGATGATGGTCTCATTGAGACGCCAGTTCCATTCCCGTGTAGGGAAAGTGGACAGCGAAACTGTCAGAAAGACAGGGGCGTGGTCGGACAACGTGATGTTGCCTATTCGGGTGTTAACAATTTGTTTGACATGTTCAGAGGAGAGAAAGACATAGTCTAATCTGTGGTGTGAGGACTTGGCATGGGAGTAGAACGAGTAGTCACGACCCGTGGGGTTCAGGGCACGCCAGGTGTCAATAACACCTAGTTTACGCAGAGCCACCTTCAGGCGTCTAAGACGTACATGAGTGATAGCCGATTTCCCCGAGGAGGAGTCCAGGAGTGGGTCTAGTGTCACATTAAAATCCCCCCCCAGAATTACCATACCCTGTTTGAATGCAGCCAGCGCAGCGAGGGTCTGAACCAGCCATGCAACTTGTCCCCTATTAGGCGCGTAAATATTGGCCAGTGTAACCGGTGTGTCTGCTATGGAGCCCTTCACAAATAAGTACCGGCCATCAGGATCCGAGGAGGAGGCTGCAACCGCAAAGGGTACTTGCTTGTGAATGGCAATACTGACACCCCGGCTAGCGGAGGTCTGCGCACTGTGGAACCACTGATTGAACTTTTTGGAAGGAAGATTGGGAATCTTACCTGCCCGGAAATGTGTTTCTTGAAAAAAGGCTATTGAGACTTTGTCTTTTTGTAGTAAGGAAATCACCTGGGATCTTTTGCACGGCTCGTTCAGGCCCCGGACATTAAGGGAGGAAACTATAAGAGAAGCCATGTTAAGTCAGTAGGAAAGCACCAAGCAATCATAATCTGAGCGAACCCAGAAAGAACATTAGGATGGGACAAGAGGACACAAAAGGGGGAACACATGAGGGCAAAAGAAGGTAGACAATAAGGCAAACAGTAAATCATAATCACAGAATGCAGAACTAAGAGCTCCACGGAGCGCCTGGGAACCAGAGGATCCTTTCTCATCACGGACTGGTGCCGGGATCCATCAGGCGGGGGGTCTCGTAGAGCTGGGAGAGGCCATGAAAAGGCCATCAGGTAACAAGGAAGTCAATGAGGGAAACAACGGCAAACAAATCCCCTGTGCAGAGGGGGTGGGAGGGGAGAGGTAGATAACATTCAGGAAGATGAAGTCCTCAGGGAGGTGAACAAAGGCCTGGAGACATCCAGAAAGGCCTTGTCAAAAGGCTAGATGGCTCCGATGCATGTCCTGAACAGCATAACAGGAGAAAACTGTAACTTTCGGAGGTCCACTTCAGGAGAACACCGGAACTGTGAACGGCAAAAATGGTGGTCATCTTAGCAGAGAAGCTTCAGCGATGAGGAGAGCGACCCGCAGCAGCGGAGGCCTGAGAACTCTGACTGGGTCGGGATTTCTTCCCGGCAGGCACAAGGGACCAGGTGTCTGCAGTCGGAGGCGAGGGTATAGGATCTCCCTGGTCTGCCGGCATCCAGGACGGAATTTCAATCGGAGCAATACCCAGTGGGACCCAGGCCCCGGATAAGTCCTGAGGTGTGCGTATGGTGATCTGCCGTCCGTTTTTGATGACGGCCAAGCCAAAGGGGTACAGCCAGCGGAACTGGGTCCCGGAAGATTTAAGAACTTCAAGAAGCGGACGCAAAATACGTCTCTTTGCCAGCGTGGAAGGTGCCAAGTCCTGAAAGAACTGCAGCTGCGAGCCTTCATATTCCAGGCGGTCCGCCTCTCTACTGGCTTTCAGTAGAGCCGCAGTGTCCACAAAACTGAGGATACCGCAGACAACATCTCTCGGAGGGTCTGAAGCCTTTGGCTTGGGACGAAGAGCGCGGTGTATGCGTTCAATGACAATATTTGCTGCTCTTTCTGGATTTAAAAGATTCGCGAATATTTCTTTCGCGATTTTTTCAAGAACTTCCGATGCGAATATTTCAGGGAGGCCGCGGATGCGAATATTACGTCTACGGCTGCGATTCTCCTGATCTTCAATTCGCAGGAGGGCATCGTTAAGAAGATCTTTATGCGAACCAAGGGTGGAGCATGTTTCCTCACCGAAGCGAATAATCGCATCTTGCGAGTTTTCCAGTGCAGCGACTCTCTGGCCGATGGATCGGAGATCGGTCTTTATTTCAGTCAAGTCCTGCTTCAGGGGAGCTAGCGCAGAGTCCAAAATTTCGCGAAGGATCGCTTTTGAAAGGTTCGTTCCCCGCTTGCGATTTTTATATTCGGAAGCATCCGAAATACTTCCCGCTTCCGAAAATTCATCCGCGTCAGAATGAAGAGAAGGAGCCGGCGCCATCTTAGGCATCCCTGCAGCGGTGCCCTTGGCAGCTTTTCTCAGGAATTGCTCCATGTCAGGCTGTTTGGAGCGGCTCACAGGTGGGTCAGCAGGTTCCCTGGAGCGATCTCTCCCCACCTTGCCCATTTTAAGCTTCTGAAAGGTGCTGTAAAAGGGGGTTTGTGCCGGTTAGGATGAGGAGCTCAGACACCAGCAGCCATGCAGCTCAGCGGCCAAACTCCGCCCCTCATAGTAGTTATATTCTTGTACATAGGAGCAGTATTATAGTACTTATATTTTTGTACATAGGAGGCAGTATTACAGTAGTTATATTCTTGTACATAGGAGCAGTATTATAGTAGTTATATTCCTGTACATAGAAGCAGTATTATAGTAGTTATATTCTTGTAGATAGGAGGCAGTATTATAGTAGTTATATTCTTGCACATAGGAGGCAGTATTATAGTAGTTATATTCTTGTACATAGGAGGCAGTATTATAGTAGTTATATTCTTGTACATAGGAGCAGTCATATAGTAGTTATATTCTTGTACATATGGGCAGTATTATAGTAGTTATATTCTTGTACATAGAAGGAAGCATTATAGTAGTTATATTCCTGTACATAGGAGCAGTATTATAGTAGTTATATTCTTGTCCATAGGAGCAGTATTATAGAATTTATATTCTTGTCCATAGGAGCAGTATTATAGAATTTATATTCTTGTACAGAGGAGCAGTATTATAGTCATTATATTATTGTACATAGGATAAGAATTATAGTATTTATATTCTTGTACATAGGAGGCAGTGATATAGTAGTTATATTCTTGTACATAGGAGCAGTATTATAGTAGTTATATTCTTGTATATATGAGCAGTATTATAGTAGTTATATTATTGTAACATAGGGGCAGTATTATAGTAGTTATATTCTTGTACAGAGGAGGCAGTATTATAGTAGTTATATTCTTGTATATAGGAGCAGTATTATAGTAGTTATATTATTGTACATAGGGGCAGTATTATAGTAGTTATATTCTTGTACATAGGAGCAGTATTATAGTAGCTATATTATTGTACATAGGGGCAGTATTATAGTAGTTATATTCTTGTACATAGGAGCAGTATAATAGTAGTTATATTCTTGTACATAGGAGGCAGTATTATAGTAGTTATATTCTTGTCCATAGGAGCAGTATTATAGTAGTTATATTCTTGTACATAGGAGGCAGTATTATAGTAGTTATATTCTTGTACATAGTAGTATTATAGTGGTTATATTTTTGTTAACTTGGAAGCAGTATTATAATAGTTATATTCTTGTACATAGGAGGCAGTATTATAGTAGTTATATTCTTGTACATAGGAGCAGTATTATAGCAGTTATATTCTTGTACATAGGAGGCAGTATTATAGTAGTTATATTCTTGTACATAGGAGCGATATTATAGTAGTTATATTCCTGTATATAGGAGCAGTATTATAGTAGTTATATTCTTTGCCAATTTTCTTTTTATTCAAGCAGTAGCAAAGTATTACAAAAGGTACTAAAATCTCATAACATTAACAAGTAGTACAAGGATAGTCATATTTTCACACAATATGTATGTTCACATACACTGTAGCTGGAAACCACAATTAAAATTTATTTATGGTATAATCATGTTAATAGGAACCTGATATTGCCTAATATAGCATATAGATGACCCAGGGGATCACATTTACACGAAGACAAGGGTAACAATAAGAAAACTGATGGATCGGTAGGTGGGTAACATGTAAGGAGGGAGGGAGGGAGGAGGGGGGGGTAGGATTACTGTAGTAATGACGATAAGTTTGGAGGATCAAGCAAAGCCGCGAAAAAGCCTCCATGGATGCCATATCTTCAGAAATTTCTGGCGGTTTCCCGCTTCCCATGCTGCTAACTCTTCTAAGCGATATAGCTGATCTGCTTTATCCAACCATTCCATTTGTGATGGAGGCCTATCCGATTTCTATTTCAGCGGGATAAGTAGCCTGGCAGCAGTAAGAAGGGCCGTAGGTAGATTCGTTTTTGACGGGGTGAAGGATTGGTTTGGGCACCAGAGTAGTACCAGTTTAGGGTCTAGTATCATTGGGCATCGTGGGGAGCACACCTGGTTGATAGTAGCTTCAACTTGAAGCCAAAAGGGACATATTTTATGGCAGTTCCACCAAATGTGGGATAGTGATCCCGGTTCAGTGCCGCATCTCCAACACATATCCGAGATGGTTGAGTTCAATTTATGGAGAAATACAGGTGTTTTATACCATCTGGTTGTAAGTTTGAAGGAGTTTTCCTGAACTATTACACAGCGTGAAAAGCCATGAGAGTTGGCCGTTATAGATGCTCTTATAGTAGTTATATTCTTGTATATAGAAGCAGTATTATAGTAGTTATATTCTTGTACATAGGATCAGTATTATAGTAGTTATATTCTTGTACATAGGAGCAGTATTATAGTAGTAATATTCTTGTACATAGGAGCAGTATTATAGTAGTTATATTCTTGTACATAGGAGGCAGTATTATAGTAGTTATATTCTTGTACATAGGAGGCAGTATTATAGTAGTTATATTCTTGTACATAGGAGCAGTATTATAGTAGTTATATTCTTGTACATAGGAGCAGTATTATAGTAGTTATATTCTTGTACATAGGAGGCAGTATTATAGTAGTTATATTCTTGTACATAGGAGGTAGTATTATAGTAGTTATATTCTTGTACATAGGAGCAGTATTATAGTAGTTATATTCTTGTACATAGGAGCGGTATTATAGTAGTTATATTCTTGTACATAGGAGCAGTATTATAGTAGTTATAGTCTTGTACATAGGAGCAGTATTATAGTAGTTATATTCTTGTACATAGGAGGCAGTATTATAGTAGTTATATTCTTGTACATAGGAGCAGTATTATAGTAGTTATATTCTTGTACATAGGAGCAGTAATATAGTAGTTATATTCTTGTACATAGGAGCAGTATTATAGTAGTTATATTCTTGTACATAGGAGCAGTATTATAGTAGTTATATTCTTGTACATAGGAGCAGTATTATAGTAGTTATATTCTTGTACATAGGAGGCAGTATTATAGTAGTTATATTCTTGTACATAGGAGGTAGTATTATAGTAGTTATATTCTTGTACATAGGAGCAGTATTATAGTAGTTATATTCTTGTACATAGGAGCGGTATTATAGTAGTTATATTCTTGTACATAGGAGCAGTATTATAGTAGTTATAGTCTTGTACATAGGAGCAGTATTATAGTAGTTATATTCTTGTACATAGGAGGCAGTATTATAGTAGTTATATTCTTGTACATAGGAGCAGTATTATAGTAGTTATATTCTTGTACATAGGAGCAGTATTATAGTAGTTATATTCTTGTACATAGGAGCAGTATTATAGTAGTTATAGTAGAAGCCATATGTCAACATAATCTAGAAATGCTGCTGTCTCTGGGCCAAAGCTAATTTAAAATAGACTGAGGCGAAATGGAAAACTGTTCTGTGTTCAGAAGAATCCAAATTTGAAATTATTTTTTAAAACCACAGACGCCGTGTTCTGTGGACTCAGGAGGAGAAGGATCATCCAGCTTGTTAACAGCGCACAGTTCAATAGCCTGCATCTCTGATGGTATGAGGCTGCATTACGGTCTATGGTGTGGACAGTTTCCATAACTGGAAAGGCACTATCAAAGCTGAACAGGATATGGAGGTTCTAGAACAACATCCGCTCCATCAGGACAAGGCCTTGCATATTTCAGCAAGACAATGATAAACCACATAACACATCCATCACATCATGGCTTAACAGAACAAGAGTCCGGGTGCTAAATCGGTCGCCTACAGTCCAGATCTTTCACCAACAGAATACATTTGGTGCATTGTGAAACAAAAATCAGGAAATGAAGACCCAGGACTGTTGAGCAGCAAGAATCCTACATCAGACAACATTCCTCCTCCAAAACTCCAGCAAATGGTCTCACTTACCAGAGGTTAAAGTGGAGATGCTGCACAGCGACAGACACGGCTGTGTCCCAGGGTTTCTGAGATGCGTTGCTGCCATCAAGTTCTAAATGAGTTAGTATTCTTCATGAAATGGTAAAGTGTTTCACTTTCACCATCTATCATCTATTGTAAATAAAATAGGTTCTATAAGATTTACAAATCATTGCATTTGTAACATCCCGAAATATGTTACCAAACTCTTTATCCCCGCTACAATATGTTAGGTGTATGTAAATTGACATCTTGTGTAATTATATTGTCATTAGTGTCCTTTTATGTATTTCTAGGCCTGTTTTATATTATGCTGTCATTTCCATGTGCACCAGCAGGTGGCAGCAATGAGTTCAGCAGGACCATAGCCAGTTCAGTATTGCTAGACTGGAATAGTTCATTCCAGTTTTAGCTCCCCCCTCTGTGAGCAGAAGTGGGCTGGTCCCATGTCCTGTCTCATGGGGAGGAGAAGGAAGTTCTAGTTTAGTGTACCAGCCACTCCGGCTAGGGGAAGGCTGTATGTTAGTAGGAGCTCCCAGAAACAGGGATCCCAAGACAGTGTCTTGCCTTAGCTGAAGCCAAAGATCACTCTTCCCAGTCCAAGCCCTGCAGCCTCGACTGTGGACAAGCCAGCAGCACCTCCAGAACTATAGATCTCCAGGAAGAATCATTCCCTGCGAGCAGTACTGTGAGTACATATCCAGAGTCTTGGAGAAGTCAAATACCTCCTCAGTTAGTCAGGCCCATACCAAGCAGAAGATAGGTAGAGCAGAAGATAGATACCCGCCACATATTGTCAATACCTGCTGGGACCCAAGAATACTGCAGTTACTCGTATGGATTTATGCTGCCATCCAGTAAAGACAAGTTTGGATTATATCACCAGTCTGGATCTCATTTACTATTACCAAAGTTCCTCAATTACTCCTATTAACAACACACATTTTATTGCAAGTGAGCCAGGATCCAGGAGTCCAGCCGTACCCAGGTAGGAGACACCATTGACATTACACAGAGACATTACACCACTCCGGCATTCCTCACCTGGTACATGAGCTACAACATCTTAAAGGGCCCTGCTACAGTACCTGCGCAAGCTGCAATTGGCGTCACAAACAACTCATAAATATATATATACATATCCTGACCCACTGCATCATTTGCACCGTACTGCGGTCCTTGCTCTATTGCATAAGTGGCGTCACTGGAACAGATCGGATCGAATTGTGTGCCTATCCCTGTCAACAGAACCGGATCCAATTGTGTATTTAACCATTTAACCGGATCGAATTGCATGGTTCACAGTATTGCAAGAGCTGAAAACTGACTTTATCGCTCTGCTGCTGTACCAGAACGCGCTAAACGTGCGCTCCAGCAGTGTAGGGGTTAATTTGTCATTGTTAATTCGCCATATTCGTAAAATGGCGCTTCTTCTTCATGCCCAGAAGCGGGGAAAGACAGGAACGCCCTCTCAAGAGCGTGAAAATGACGAATACGCCCCCCAGAAGCGGGAAAACCTAGTAACTCCCCCTCAAGAGCGCGAAGATGTCTAATGCGCCCCCCTGGAAGCGGGAAAAATAGAGACTGTCCCAGTGAACTTTCTATTGTGAGCCGAGGTAATAAAGACTCCTTCCTCTGGGCTCCACCCTCATCTCTGGCATTTTGCTTGTTCGAGGAGGCAGGAAAGATGGTGTACCCTTGTCCCAAGTGGAACCAGATGTCCATTTGCAATGAGCAGGACACTGGGTCAGTGGGGTTGCTATGCAGTGGGTCAGTTTATATGTGTAAAAGTTTGTGACGCCAGTTGCAGCTTGCGCAGGTACTATAGCAGGGCCCTTTAAGATGGTGTAGCTCATATACCAGGTGAGGAATGCCAGAGGGGGAATAATGTCTCTTTGCAGTGTCAACGGTGTTTCCTACCTTGGTACGGCTGGACTTCTGTATCCCGGCTCACATGCAACAAAATGAGTGCTGTTAATAGGAGTTTTGGTGGAATAATTGAGATCCAGTCAGAGAATAAAGTCCAACTTGTCTTTACTTAATGCAGCTTTGAATCCATACAAGTTACAATACAGCTTTAGTCTTGGGTCCCAGCAGGTTTTGGCAATATGTGGCAGGAATTTATATATATATATTCTGCATCTAGTACATACGCCTATAGATCTGGCAGGTATCTGTCTTCTGCTCTGTCTGTATTCCGCTTAGTTTGGGCCTGACTAGCTGAGGAGGTATTTGGCTTCTCCTGAACTTGAGAATGGTACTCACAGGACAGCTCGCAGGGTATGGTGTCTTCTTCCTGGAGTTCTATTGTTCTGTGGATGCTGCCTCTCTGGTTGTCCAGCTGAGGATGATGACTCAGGCTGGGGAGATGGATCTGGAACCTCAGCCGAGGTTGGATCCAGGGTTGGGATCCCTGTAACTGGGAGCTCCTACCAACACAACCTACCCCAACAAGGGTGGCTGGTGCACTGACTAGAACTTTCCTTCCTCCCCATGAGGTAGGAAGTGGGAACATTCCACTCCTCCTCAGAAAGGGGGGGGGGGGGAGCTAGCCTGGAATGGGATATTCCAGTCTAGATATATTAAACTGTCATATACACTATCTGCATATTGCCGCCACCTACTGGTGTACATAAATAATTACAGCCATTCACATGTAACAGTCATAGCAAATCCATATAATACAAATGTAATGTCAGATTACACCAGATGACAACACATTTACACGTTAACATACTGTAGCAGGGTGACAGAGTTTTAGTGACATACTCTGGGATGTTACACATTGGAGGAGAGCAAGTATACGAGGAGTACCCTCTGGAGATCCAGGTCTCCCAGCTGCTAAAGAGACGCAGTCCCTCCATCTTCGGTACCGGCCCGGAGGCAGTGGATCCCTCCGTGGCCAAAGAGCCTGTGTCGCTTACCTTGGCCAGCATCCCTGAGGTTCCGGAGAAGGCCGCTGCTGATGTCCCGGCCCCTGCTATAGAGAACCAGGACTTAATCAAGTTCCCGGAGGCTGTGGATCCCTCCGCCACGCCAAGTGCCACTGCGCAAGGCGACGTACCAGTCAAGATGGATGTCGATGTCGTGCCTGTTCCCGTGGGGGACGCCGCTGACATCTCTACCCCCGCCATTGACAAGCCAGTGTTACAGATGAAGATGGCACCCCTTGATGGCAACCAGGAGGCACTGGAACCGGCCGCAACAACAGGTAGGAGCTGCCGCGCTCCCTGAGGCCCCGGCCCGGTCCGCGTCTGCCCCTGCACCGCGTCCTGCGGCCCCAGCAACCGCCACCAGGCCTAGGCCTGCTCCGCAGAAGTCACCTTCTGGTGCGGCGGAGGCGGCTGGCGTTTCCACTCCGCCGCCCAGTGCTACTCCCACCAAGTCAGCAAGCCTGAACCCTAAGGTGCCCCATGAGATCACCGCTTTTGCCCAGACGGCCTGGGAATACAAGTCCGCCGTTGAGGAGAGGGTCAAGCAGGTGGTGGATGACCCCCAGCCAGGGGATCCCAAGTTAGTCCGACAGACCGGAACCGTCCTGTGGTTCTCGGTAGAACGGGGGGTTGGCTTCTTGCAAGACTATTACTCCGGCTCAGAAGTCTTTGTAGGCCGGCGCTCTGTGAAGAGCTACTACCTGCCGCAGGCCCGTCATAATCTATATGTGGGGGATCAAGTGGAGTACACCCCCATGCGTTCCATACAGGGCCCCTTTGCTGCGGGCGTGACCCTGCTAGATAAGCCGCTCACCCCTGCCGTCATCCCAGAGACCTGGCAGGAAGAACCAGGCTCTGCGGGCAAGGTGAGATGCCTCCAAGAGACCCCGGATGGTCGTCTGCGATTCAGAGAGCAGCCCCAGCCTGAGCCTGCACCTCTTATCCCTGATTTGGCCGCACCACCAACCCTGAGGGTAGGACAAATTAACAATTCCGTCCTAACGTTCAACCCCAAAGTGCAGCCATACACTCTTCCATGCTATGTCCCTTCCTGAGCCCCATTCAGCCAGAGGTTCTGAGCCCCTCTGTACGGGCTGGGGATCCCGGATTACAGCGTGTAACCGCAGCATTTTCCAGGCTGTTTGCTCAATCAGTACCTGCAGCAACCAGCAGAGGGCAGTGGCGCACCACAGCCTCTGCTACTATGAGCTACCACCAGAGGCAGGAGCGCCCTCTTATGCGCTTCAGCAGCTCTAGTAGTGACGAGGAGCTGGATACCTTCCTCTAAAAGGTGTCCTCTAAAGAAAAAAAAAATTGTGACATTTGTGAGGACCTGTTGGCTTTGTGTGTTTTCAACGTTTTATGTTTCAGGTTGCCTGGTTAGTCCTCACCCTGATGGTCATGCTTAGTTAGGACTCCCCCCAACAGCACTTAACCCCTTCACGTCCAAGTTCAGTGTTTTATCCCCTTTCTCAGGTTACTTGATAGCCTTTTGCTCTTAACCATTCTAACCCTTTGGATTACAATTAACTTTTATCAGTTTCCAGAGGATTCTACAACTTTAAGTACTTCCAGAAAACAGGACTCAAGTTATTGTTGAGCCTTATTTTGCATTAAAAATTTGCACTACTTTTATAAAGTGTTTTGCTGCAACATAAAAGCTTGCACCCAAGGAAAGGACTCAAATGATACCTGAGCTCTTTGTGATTTTCATGTTATTTAATATTTTTGCATTAATTGTACCAGTTACCTGTTATGCAACGTTTAAGATAACATGCCCATTGTGTGTATTCTCCTTCTAGGTGCCACAATGTCAATTTATGCACTAATTGTAACAATTGCACTTAACAAAAATTTAGCAACTTACTTAAATGTGCCTTAACTTAACAGCTCTTGCTCTCTCCCCTCCTTATACGGACTGTCTTCATAGGGACGTGTAAACTAATGGCCTACACCCGGTGATGTATACCCATAGGTAACCAGGGTAGGACCAAGTGGTAAGTCCAGGCAGATCCAGTTACTACACAGGTACCCCTGCTGCTTCGGGAATCGTTAGAAGCCCTAGGCTGCTCCTTTCCGCTTGTTAAATGTTCAGGATTGTTCCCATCCTGAGGTGTCTCATTTCCAGGAGAGCGATGGGATTATACTACCCTCCTCCTGGGACATTGCCAGAAGATACGGAGACGGTAAATACCTCCCCTTCTGAGCCTTTTGCCTAAGGCCTTAGAGCCTTACTTTAGCTTCCCCTCAGTCATCATAGTGATCGTGCTACAAGCCAAATTTCTTCAGGCTATGGTGCAGGGAAGGGAATACAGGATAAAGCCACCCTTCTATTGCAGGCATTTCATTGCACAATGGTGGGATTACGGAGTAAAGACACCCCCATGCTTTCTTTGATGTTTTAGGGCCAGAACATACAAAGTCAGTCAGTGATGTTTGCTTTGTGCAGTATTTAGGTTACCTGGTTATACCAAGAGAAGGAAACTGTGTGTTGGACACCTTACTCTAGCAGGCAGGAACCTGGGGAAAGATGTTATGTGTTTTGTCTAAGTATGTCTTTATATGTATAATTCACGCAGCACTTTGTATTTATTGGGTACCCCAGAGCTGATTCATTCACCCTCCTAACGTAAGCCGAGGACGGCTTAACTTAAAGTAAAGGGGAATGTAACATCCCGAAGTATGTTACCAAACTCTTTATCCCCGCTACAATATGTTAGGTGTATGTAAATTGTCATCTTGTGTAATTATATTGTCATTAGTGTCATTTTATGTATTTCGAGGCCTGTTTTATATTATGCTGTCATTTCCATGTGCACCAGCAGGTGGCAGCAATGAGTTCAGCAGGACCATAGCCAGTTCAGTATTGCTAGACTGGAATAGTTCATTCCAGTTTTAGCTCCCCCCTCTGTGAGCAGAAGTGGGCTGGTCCCATGTCCTGTCTCATGGGGAGGAGAAGGAAGTTCTAGTTTAGTGTACCAGCCACCCCGGCTAGGGGAAGGCTGTGGGTTAGAAGTTGCTCCCAGAAACAGGGATCCCAAGACAGTGTCTTGCCTCGGCTGAAGCCAAAGATCACTTTTCCCAGTCCGAGCCCTGCAGCCTCGACTGTGGACAAGCCAGCAGCACCTCCAGAACTATAGATCTCCAGGAAGAATCATTCCCTGCGAGCAGTACTGTGAGTACATATCCAGAGTCTTGGAGAAGCCAAATACCTCCTCAGCTAGTCAGGCCCATACCAAGCAGAAGACAGACAGAGCAGTAGATCGATACCTGACACATATTGCCAATACCTGCTGGGACCCAAGACTACTGCAGTTACTCGTATGGATTTATGCTGCCATCCAGTAAAGACAAGTTTGGATTATATTACCAGTCTGGATCTCATTTACTGCTATCAAAGTTACTCAATTACTCCTATTAATAACACACATTTTATTGCAAGTGAGCCAGGATCCAGGAGTCCAGCCGTACCCAGGTAGGAGACACCATTGACATTACACAGAGACATTATCCCCCTCTGGCATTCCTCCCCTGGTACGTGAGCTACAACATCTTAAAGGGCCCTGCTACAGTACCTGCGCAAGCTGCAATTGGCGTCATAAATATATACTGTATACATATATATCCTGACCAACTGCATCATCTGCATCGTACTGCGGTCCTTGCTCTATTGCACATTCTGTTTTCATTTGCATTTATTTACCTCTCACACAGCACCCCAACTTTTTTGGAAATCGGGTTTTAATAAAAGGTGACATCTGTGATGCTTCTCTTTTTGTGTTACTCTATGGACACTTTTTTGACCATTAAGTTGTGTGCCTCCAATATGGCCGCCGGCAGGTAGGTTTCTAAAAATACATCTTCTGCACATGATACATTTGCTTTAATTGCATATTGAGGTCATATCAAACTTTATTTTAATGGTTTATTTAAAGAAAACCACCAAAAAGCGTAGATGGAAAAACTGAATTGCACAGAGCTTTCTATGAAGACCCGGTGGAAGGAGAGGATTACTTAGCGGGGGGGATTATGAATTATCGAATGACACGCTGAGATGTTTTGCAGAAACAAAACAAGGATAAAACCAATGTATTAGGTAAATGAGGACGTTATGGAAAATAATCTGCGGCCACGAGAAGGAAATGGCTCCATTACTGAGGCTTCTCCTACGGCTCCGAGATGGAAAGTTGTGGGTTCTGGAGGAGACGTCGATGAGTTTTTGCCATTGCTGAATTACAGGATTAGTGACGAGGGATGTGCTGCAGCTTGTAGCGGATTCTTCACGTGGCCCAGGACTGCTGAGGCTGGAGATGATGTGCCCCCGATGATCCAAGGGCTGAAACCAGCGACCTGCAAGAGGAATTCTGCAGCAAAATCCTGAAAATCAGGAATTATCATTCACAACATTTTCCAAAGGCTTAACCAGCATATCTGAGACTATTTCCTCATCCTTAGGGCTCATGCACACGATCATGTGCCCGGTATTACGGACCATGAACAGCGCGTCCGCAAAATACAGGCACCGGCTGTGTACACTCTGTATTACGGATGCGGACCCACTGGCTCGAATAGGTCCGCAATCCTTTTGATATCCTTTTTTGAGGTCCAGAAAGTATCTTGCAGATCGCTGACCCATTCAAGTGATTAGCCCCCAAACGGCGTGCACTCGGCCGGCACAGTGTCTTGCTATTTGCGGTCCGCAGCATGGGGCACACTTGCTTGTATGTATGAGCGCTTAACCATCCATTTTCCTGTGGATACAGTGCCTTGCAGAAACCCCCTAAAATGTTAGCAGATTTTTTCACACTTGATAAAAAAAAATATGCATACATTAAAAAGTGAAACTTGCTGATTGCATAACTATTCAACCCCTTAGACTAGTAGTTAGTAGAATCAGATTTTGCTGCAGTACCAGCTTTAAAAGCTCATTTCCATCTTATAAAGTGATGGTGGGTCACTAGGACCCCATAAATCCTAAGGATGAAGGGGCCGCGGTGTTGCATTAGGGCCATGTTCCCATCACTGTTTTTCTCTGCACAGCTGCGCAAAAGGCAGGGGTGCACCATCCATAAGGTGCGGTGATGTGAGCACCTAGCCTCAGGATGGCGCCGTTCCATAACTGCAGTCAGAAGAGATCTGGACTGAAGGCTCCTGCTGTATCTCCTTCATCTCAAGCTGAAGATGATTGAGGAATCAGTTCTGAATACAGGATCACTTTAAAGGGAGTCTGTCAGCAGTTTTGACCATGCTAAACTGCTGACAAGAACAAGGTAGGCGCTGGGAAGAGCAGCAAACTATATATTTTATATAGGGGGCCGGGGAAAGCAGAACAAGTATACCTTTTGTGTAGTTTTTAATATCAGGAGTAGTGTGAATATGAAGTTTAATTCTGCCAGGAGGCGGAGCTTCACTGTGAATAGCTGTAACTCTGATAGCTGTATCATCCAATGAGGAGACCACTACAGCTGTCACTCAGAGCAGAGGGGAGGGGCTTTGAAATAGGTCACTCCACAGGGAAGCCCTGCCTCCTGGGCACTTGCAGCAGCATAACCTTTCAGAATTAAACTTCATATTCACACTAATCCTGATAATAAAAACTACACAAAAGGTATACTTGTTCTGCTTTCCCCGGCCCCCTATCTAGTGATGTCAGTAGTTCAGCATGGTTAAAACAAATGACAGACTCCCTTTAAGAATTTTAAAAAATATTGGGAAATGGACACTATGATAGCTCACACAAGAGCTATAACCCAGCTCTCCCAGGCCACAGAAACTATGGGGATGGATCACTAATTAAAGCTCCCAGAATGTCCAGGAGGCTCCTGGAAAGAGGAGAGACTTTCTGGACTCCAAGAAGAGAAGTCAAATCTCCCCAGAAAGCAGCCCTTCATGGACCTTAACTGAAGGACTCACAGAGATATGACATCATCAGTCAGCACCAGAGCCCAAAGGTGCGGTACAGGGGTGATCCAAACAACTTGCCTACTCCTCCCTGCACAGTCACTGTCACACATGTAGCAGAGCATGCCCACAACACTCCCCCTTAAAGGTCAATGGGTGCTGCTCAGCTTTTCTGCTCTCTGCACAGATTCACAAAGACAAGGAGAAGCGAGGAGGGATTAGCCGCTGGAGATAAAGAATCCTTAGGCTGTGTTCATCAATAGACAAAGCTTTCCCTGCACAGGGAACTCTGCGTATGCTACAAAGCATTCTCACAAGACTGTCAAAGAAGTTAATAAGTAATGGTCATAGTTGAGCCGCCTTCTCCCCCCACCCCGTTCTTCTACCTCTTCTTGCATGGTGATGTCTGCACAGGTCACAGATCTTGCTTGCCACACTCTCCCATACAATAGTTGATGGTCACAGTTCACCCCCTCCAAACACACACAGTGATGTCTGCCAGTCACAGAGCATGCCTGCAACACTCTCCCACTGAAGTCAATAGATGCTGGTCACAGTTCAGCTCCTCTCCTCCTGCACAGTGACCTCTGCATACACCACAGAGCATGTTCACAAGACTTTCCCATAGAAGGAACTAGGTGCTGGTCACAGTCAGTGGCGGATTACAATAGGGACGTTCGGGTCGGCAGCCCCGGGCCCAGCCCCGCTGGGGGGCCCAACGCTGACCCGAACGCCCACATACTGAGGCGGGGCACGGTAGCGCATAGCTCCTTGTCCCGTCGCCGATCACCGCCATAGGCTTCAGACCTTGTAGGCCTGAGGCCTATATGCGGTAGTGAAATCCCGGCGCAGGCGTGCGTGATGACGTCATTGCGCGCCTGTGCCGGGACGCAGCACTGTGACGCGCCTTCCTCTGCGAGCAAGCGCCTGGCCCTGGACATAGGTGAGTATTTATCTTTTTCATTTTTTGTTCATTTTTTATTTTTTATTTCATGTGCCTACTTGGGGGGGGGGGGGCACACAGGAGGACATATTAGGGAAGATAAATCGAGTACATGGGGGGAATGTGGGGGCTGTATGGGGCCAAAATATTATGGGAGGGATTTGGGAATACTATGTGGGGGCAAATTACTAGATAGGGCAGTGTGGGGGCAAATTGCTATGTGGGGGCAAATTATTATGAGAGGGAATACTATGCCGGGCAAATTACTATGTGGGGACACATTATTATGAGAGGGACTACTATGTGGGGGCAAATTGCTATGTGGGCGCAGTGTGGGGGGCAAATTATTATGGGAGGGACTACTATGTGGAGGCAAATTTCTATATGGGGCAGTGTGGGGGAAATTGCTATGTGGGGGCAAATTACTATGACAGTGTGGGGTACTTTCTTTGTGGGGACAGTGTGGGGTACTTTCTTTGTGGGGACAGTGTGGGGTAATTTCTATGTGGGGACAGTGTGGGGTAATTGCTATGTGGGAAAATTGCTATGTGGGGGCAGTGTGGGGAAAACTACTATGTGGGGGCACATTATTATGAGAGGGAATACTATGTGGGGGCAAATTACTAGATGGGGCAGTGTGGGGGAAAATTGCTATGTGGGGGCAGTGTGGTGGAAATTGCTATGTGGGGGCAGTGTGGGGGCAAATTATGAGAGGGACTACTATGTGGGGGCAACTTACTAGATGGGGCAGTGTGAGGGCAAATTGCCATGTGGGGACAGTGTGGGGTAATTGCTATGTGGGAAAACTGCTATGTGGGGGCAAATTACTATGTGGGGGAAAACTATTGTGTGGGGAAATTGCTATGTGGGGGCAGTGTGGGGCAAATTACTGTGTGGGGGCAAACTACTATATGGTGGCAGTTTGGGGGAAATTACTGTGTGGGGGCAAATTACTATGGGGGATTACTATGTGGGGGTAGTGTGGTGGAAATTACTATATGGGGGTGTTGCTATTGGGGAGGCACTGTAGGGGCAATTCTATTATTTCTGGGGACACTATACAGGGATTATTACCTGGAGCAGGGTGTCATTATTACTGGGGGCACTCTAGGGGACATTATAGCTGCTGTGGACACTATAGGAACATTTGGGATAATTTATCAAACTGGTGTAACGCAGAACTGGTTTAGTTGCCCATAGCAGCCAATCAGATTCCACCTTTCATATTTGACAGCTCTTTTGGAAATCCAGTTCTACTTTACACCAGTTTGATAAATTACCCCAATTATGTCTACTGGGGGTCACTATTTTTTCAGCAGTATAGTACCTGGGGCATCGGGGGGCACAACGGGCACAGTATTGAGGGTGGCAGGATGACACTGTGGGGACACCAGGATGAGGAGGTTGATGGAAAAATTGAGAAATCTAACGTGTCTGTGTTACAAACTGTAGAGACGAGATGCGGCTGAAAGAATTTGCCATGGTGGTCCGGGTTAAATGGAGGAGAAGATGAAAGAGAAGGTCTACATGACAGGAGATGTCACTGGATGTAAGAGGTATGTGGTGCTGTATTCTCCTCCATGTCTTTTTTATTACAATTATATGTATTTTAAATTTGGCGACCAAATTTTTCAGTTTAGGACCCAATTTGGGGTATTTTTTTTTAGTCTGAAGATGTCATATGGCCTAAGAAGAGACTGTGGCGCCCATGAAGCACCGCAGCCTCTTCATACAAAAAAAACAACTAAACTAAAATGGAGGGGGGGGGGGGGAAGTTGGGTAGACAGCCCCGGGCCTATCATGCACTTAATCCGCCCCTGGTCACAGTTCAGCTCCACCTACCTATTCTTGCATACTGACCTCTGCATACAATACAAAGCATCCTCCCAATACTATCCCCCTCCCTCTTTCTGCACAGTGACCTCTGCATACGCCACAGAGCATGCTCACAATTCTCTCCCTCTCCCACTTTCTGCAAATTGACATTTGCACATGACAGAGCATGCTTGCAATACTCTCCCATAGAAGTCAATAGGGTCAATGCTGGTCACAGTTCAGCTCCTCCTTCTCTTGCACAGTGAACTCTGCACATGTCACAGGGCATGCCTGCAAGACTCTTCAATAGAAGTCAATAGTTGTTGGTCACAGCTCCCTATTCCTGCACAGTGACCTCAGCATACACCACAGAGCATGCTCACTACACTCTTCCCCTCCCTCTTCCTGCACAGTGACTTCAGCATACACCACAGAGCATGCTCACTACACTCTTCCCCTCCCTCTTCCTGCACAGTGACCTCAGCATACACCACAGAGCATGCTCACTACACTCTCCCCTCCCTCTTCCTGCACAGTGACCTCAGCATACACCACAGAGCATGCTCACTACACTCTCCCCTCCCTCTTCCTGCACAGTGACCTCAGCATACACCACAGAGCATGCTCACTACACTCTCCCCTCCCTCTTCCTGCACAGTGACCTCAGCATACACCACAGAGCATGCTCACTATACTCTCCCTCTCCCTTATCCTGCACAGTGACCTCAGCATACACCACAGAGCATGCTCACTACACTCTCCCCTCCCTCTTCCTGCACAGTGACCTCAGCATACACCACAGAGCATGCTCACTACACTCTCCCCCTCCCTCTTCCTGCACAGTGACCTCAGCATACACCACAGAGCATGCTCACTACACTCACCCCCTCCCTCTTCTTGCACAGTGACCTCAGCATACACCACAGAGCATGCTCACTACACTCTCCCCCACCCTCTTCTTGCACAATGACCTCAGCATACACCACAGAGCATGCTCACTACACTCTCCCTGCACAGTGACCTCAGCATACACCACAGAGCATGCTCACTACTCTCTCCCTCTCCCTTATCCTGCACAGTGACCTCAGCATACACCACAGAGCATGCTCACTACACTCTCCCCTCCCTCTTCCTGCACAGTGACCTCAGCATACACCACAGAGCATGCTCACTACACTCTCCCCTCCCTCTTCCTGCACAGTGACCTCAGCATACACCACAGAGCATGCTCACTACACTCTCCCCTCCCTCTTCCTGCACAGTGACCTCAGCATACACCACAGAGCATGCTCACTATACTCTCCCTCTCCCTTATCCTGCACAGTGACCTCAGCATACACCACAGAGCATGCTCACTACACTCTCCCCTCCCTCTTCCTGCACAGTGACCTCAGCATACACCACAGAGCATGCTCACTATACTCTCCCTCTCCCTTATCCTGCACAGTGACCTCAGCATACACCACAGAGCATGCTCACTACACTCTCCCCCTCCCTCTTCTTGCACAGTGACCTCAGCATACACCACAGAGCATGCTCACTACACTCACCCCCTCCCTCTTCTTGCACAGTGACCTCAGCATACACCACAGAGTATGCTCACTACACTCTCCCTGCACAGTGACCTCAGCATACACCACAGAGCATGCTCACTACTCTCTCCCTCTCCCTTATCCTGCACAGTGACCTCAGCATACACCACAGAGCATGCACACTACACTCTCCCCCTCCCTCTTCTTGCACAGTGACCACAGCATACACCACAGAGCATGCTCACTACACTCTCCCCCTCCCTCTTCTTGCACAGTCACCTCAGCATACACCACAGAGCATGCTCACTACACTCTCCCTCTCCCTTATCCTGCACAGTGACCTCAGCATACACCACAGAGCATGCTCACTACACTCTCCCCCTCCCTCTTCCTGCACAGTGACCTCAGCATACACCACAGAGCATGCTCACTACACTCTCCCCCTCCCTCTTCCTGCACAGTGACCTCAGCATACACCACAGAGCATGCTCACTACTCTCCCCCTCCCTCTTCCTGCACAGTGACCTCAGCATACACTACAGAGCATGCTCACTACACTCTCCCCCTCCCTCTTCCTGCACAGTGACCTCAGCATACACTACAGAGCATGCTCACTACACTCTCCCCCTCCCTCTTCTTGCACAGTGACCTCAGCATACACCACAGAGCATGCTCACTACACTCTCCCCTCCCTCTTCCTGCACAGTGACCTCAGCATACACCACAGAGCATGCTCACTACACTCTCCCTCTCCCTCTTCTTGCACAGTGACCTCAGCATACACCACAGAACATGCTCACTACACTCTCCCCCTCCCTCTTCTTGCACAGTGACCTCAGCATACACCACAGAGCATGCTCACTACACTCTCCCCCTCCCTCTTCTTGCACAGTGACCTCTGCATACACCACAGAGCATGCTCACTACACTCTCCCCCTCCCTCTTCCTGCACAGTGACCTCAGCATACACCACAGAGCATGCTCACTACACTCTCCCCCTCCCTCTTCTTGCACAGTGACCTCTGCATACACCACAGAGCATGCTCACTACACTCTCCCCCTCCCTCTTCTTGCACAGTGACCTCTGCATACACCACAGAGCATGCTCACTACACTCTCCCCCTCCCTCTTCTTGCACAGTGACCTCTGCATACACCACAGAGCATGCTCACTACACTCTCCCTCTTCTTGCACAGTGACCTCAGCATACACCACAGAGCATGCTCACTACACTCTCCCCCTCCCTCTTCTTGCACAGTGACCTCAGCATACACCACAGAGCATGCTCACTACACTCTCCCTCTCCCTTATCCTGCACAGTGACCTCAGCATACACCACAGAGCATGCTCACTACACTCTCCCCCTCCCTCTTCCTGCACAGTGACCTCAGCATACACCACAGAGCATGCTCACTACACTCTCCCTCTCCCTCTTCTTACACAGTGACCTCAGCATACACCACAGAGCATGCTCACTACACTCTCCCCCTCCCTTTTCTTGCACATTGACCTCAGCATACACCACAGAGCATGCTCACTACACTCTCCCCCTCCCTCTTCCTGCACAGTGACCTCAGCATACACTACAGAGCATGCTCACTACACTCTCCCTCTCCCTTTTCCTGCACAGTGACCTCAGCATACACCACAGAGCATGCTCACTACACTCTCCCCCTCCCTCTTCCTGCACAGTGACCTCAGCATACACCACAGAGCATGCTCACTACACTCTCCCTCTCCCTCTTCCTGCACAGTGACCTCAGCATACACCACAGAGCATGCTCACTACACTCTACCCCTCCCTCTTCCTGCACAGTGACCTCAGCATACATCACAGAGCATGCTCACTACACTCTCCCTCTCCCTTTTCCTGCACAGTGACCTCAGCATACACCACAGAGCATGCTCACTACACTCTCCCCCTCCCTCTTCTTGCACAGTGACCTCAGCATACACCACAGAGCATGCTCACTACACTCTCCCTCTCCCTCTTCTTACACAGTGACCTCAGCATACACCACAGAGCATGCTCACTACACTCTCCCCCTCCCTCTTCTTGCACAGTGACCTCAGCATACACCACAGAGCATGCTCACTACACTCTCCCTCTCCCTCTTCTTACACAGTGACCTCAGCATACACCACAGAGCATGCTCACTACACTCTCCCCCTCCCTCTTCTTGCACAGTGACCTCAGCATACACCACAGAGCATGCTCACTACACTCTTCCATAGAATTTAATTGCTCCTTTTCTGATTGAGGCTTATTATATCCATGCATCGGCTGCTTGCAATAATCATGTGAAAAGAAGACAAGAGAAGAAAATCTATGCGTATTTTACATAATCACTTAAGTGGGCATGAAAAGAATGAAATGCGGCTGGATGAGACGCGAGCTGTCATTTTATGCTAATGAAGATCTCATCACACAATATGGCAGCTGTTACGACAATATTTACAGCGTTTCTTCGGATCTTATAGGAAAGTTAATGCGGTGTGTAATTCTCTGTTTTCACTTTATGAGATTACCTGCAGAAAGCAATTCACTAGATTAGTTTCACCCAAACAGAAGATGATGCAGCGACCATGGACGCCATTCTGCGGGAATTCAAACATTTGTCGCCATTAAACCAGAGAGTGAGAAGCAGAGAAGGGAGTTATGACTATATCTGCCTATCGGCAAATCTCTGATATAACTTCTGCACTGTCACCATGGGGCTGACGCTCCTCGCCATCGCTGGCTGCACAATCCTCTGCAAATCCAAGGATCAATTCTGCAATCTGAGGAGGCAATGAAAGCATTTGAAGGAGGATTTGTGTTTATTAAAAGTGATCATTCCTGCACTTAGCCGCTCGCTGGAAAAAATCTCTTGAGGAGGCCATGTAATAACGATGGCGAAAAGACGGAGAAATCCGGAGCTTCAGGAGCAATAATAATAATCGGTAAAGTTATTTGTCTATAAATATAGATCCCTCAAACCATAAACAGGAAAATTCCATTCATCCAGAATCTCCTGATTAGTAAATCCAATCAGAAACATAAGAGAAAATATTCCAAAGTCGGAAGAGCAGGAAATTACCAGACGATGGATAGAAAGATAGATAGATAGATAGATTCCAGCAGAATCAAGCCATGGCTTGAGAAAGGCTCTTAAAAAGCCAAAATGTTCACTTTTGATGTATTAAAAGGTATGGAATAAAGACACAAGGTGAAGATGATAAGTAATGTATGTACACAGTGACTCCACCAGCAGAATAGTGAGTGCAGCTCTGGAGTATAATACAGGATGTAACTCAGGATCAGTACAGGATAAGTAATGTATGTACACAGTGACTGCACCAGCAGAATAGTGAGTGCAGCTCTGGAGTATAATACAGGATGTAACTCAGGATCAGTACAGGATAAGTAATGTATGTACACAGTGACTGCGCCAGCAGAATAGTGAGTGCAGCTCTGGAGTATAATACAGGATGTAACTCAGGATCAGTACAGGATAAGTAATGTATGTACACAGTGACTGCACCAGCAGAATAGTGAGTGCAGCTCTAGAGTATAATACAGGATGTAACTGAGGATCAGTACAGGATAAGTAATGTATGTACACAGTGACTGCACCAGGAGAATAGTGAGTGCAGCTCTGGAGTATAATACAGGATGTAACTCAGGATCAGTACAGGATAAGTAATGTATGTTCACAGTGACTGCACCAGCAGAATAGTGAGTGCAGCTCTGGAGTATAATACAGGATGTAACTCAGGATCAGTACAGGATAAGTAATGTATGTGCACAGTGACTGCACCAGCAGAATAGTGAGTGCAGCTCTGGAGTATAATACAGGATGTAACTCAGGATCAGTACAGGATAAGTAATGTATGTACACAGTGACTGCACCAGCAGAATAGTGAGTGCAGCTCTGGAGTGTAATACAGGATGTAACTCAGGATCAGTACAGGATAAGTAATGTATGTACACAGTGACTGCACCAGCAGAATAGTGAGTGCAGCTCTGGAGTATAATACAGGATGTAACTCAGGATCAGTACAGGATAAGTAATGTATGTACACAGTGACTGCACCAGCAGAATAGTGAGTGCAGCTCTGGAGTATAATACAGGATGTAACTCAGGATCAGTACAGGATAAGTAATGTATGTACACAGTGACTGCACCAGCAGAATAGTGAGTGCAGCTCTGGAGTATAATACAGGATGTAACTCAGGATCAGTACAGGATAAGTAATGTATGTACACAGTGACTGCACCAGCAGAATAGTGAGTGCAGCTCTGGAGTATAATACAGGATGTAGCTAAGGATCAGTACAGGATAAGTAATGTATGTACACAGTGACTGCACCAGCAGAATAGTGAGTGCAGCTCTGGAGTATAATACAGGATGTAACTCAGGATCAGTACAGGATAAGTAATGTCTGCACACAGTGACTGCACCAGCAGAATAGTGAGTGCAGCTCTGGAGTATAATACAGGATGTAACTCAGGATCAGTACAGGATAAGTAATGTATGTACACAGTGACTGCACCAGCAGAATAGTGAGTGCAGCTCTGGAGTATAATACAGGATGTAACTCAGGATCAGTACAGGATAAGTAATGTATGTACACAGTGACTGCACCAGCAGAATAGTGAGTGCAGCTCTGGAGTATAATACAGGATGTAACTCAGGATCAGTACAGGATAAGTAATGTATGTACACAGTGACTGCACCAGCAGAATAGTGAGTCTAGCTCTGGAGTATAATACAGGGTGTAACTCAGGATCAGTACAGGATAAGTAATGTATGTACACAGTGACTGCACCAGCAGAATAGTGAGTGCAGCTCTGGAGTATAATGCAGGATGTAACTCAGGATCAGTACAGGATAAGTAACGTAATATATGTACACAGTGACTGCACCAGCAGAATAGTGAGTGCAGCTCTGGAGTATATTACAGGATATAAATTGAAGCATCTTCACTCTGGGCAGATAGTGTCCCCATTACCTTCAGTCCACTGGTTGGACCCTGTTGATTAGCTATTGATAACTTATACTAAAGGTGTCAGGAGAGGTGACATTTAGAAACTGGACCTCTGTTCCCCATATACGTGAGGGCCGTCAGGCACATATGATATATCCCCTTAAATGCCATTCCGAAGTTTTCAGGTGGGATAGTGTTGCAGTTTGGGGAATCTGCAATCCAGGAAGCTCCTTCCTTTTGCTGGTCATCTGTTGGATTTAAAACATTGGTTTTGTCCCTATTCTTCTGTGGGGGAATAAAATTAATCAGGATCTATTTCTTACTGCCATGACGCACAGGAGACGCCCCCCTTCTCCCAGAATAAACTCAGACTCACAGGAAAAATAAAATCATTTCTGCTCTTTTGCAAAAAAAAACAACCTAACAACATTTCCATAATTCCTAGTAATAATGTATCTCCAATAGTCTGATGTATGTCAGGTATTGCCTGAATGTTCACTGCCTACTAGGACGGTTAAGATGAAAATAATAACAAAACTTTATTAGGAATAATTATTAAAATACAACTAATCCCTCTCTTAGTATCTAGAGATAGGCAGAAGGGATAAGTGCTCTGGGGGACAGTGTGTATTCAGCTATCCCCCAGACTTTCACACTCGCGTTTGGTGCGGATCCGTCATGGATCGTTCAGATAATACAAACGTCTGCATCCGTTCAGAATGGATCAGTTTGTATTATCTTTAACAAAGTCAAGACGGATCCGTCTTGAACACCATTGAAAGTTAATTGAGGACGGATCCGTTTTCTATTGTGTCAAAGAAAACGGATTCGTCCCCATTGACTTACATTGTATTTGGCTCAGTTTCGTCAGACGAACACCAAAACTCTGCAGGCCGCCTCCAGAGCGGAATGGAGGCGGAACGGAGGCAAACTGAGGCATTCTGAGCGGATACTTTTCCATTTAGAATGCATTAGGGCAAAACTGATCCGTTTTGGACCGCTTGTGAGAGCCTATGACGGATCTCACAAACAGAAAGCCAAAACGCCAGTGTGAAAGTAGCCTAACACCACAGATATAGATAACACTGTTTACGGATGCGCACAGTGAGATAAAGTGTCTCTGCGGTCAGATCCCTCCCACACTCCTTCTGCCCGGCCAAGCCAGCCAGCACCCCTGAGGCCAAGCCAGCCAGCACCCCTGAGGCCAAGCCAGCCAGCACTCCTGAGGTCAAGCCAGCCAGCACTACTGAGGCCAAGCCAGCCAGCACCCCTGAGGCCAAGCCAGCCAGCACCCCTGAGGCCAAGCCAGCCAGCACCCCTGAGGCCAAGCCAGCCAGCACCCCTGAGGCCAAGCCAGCCAGCACCCCTGAGGCCAAGCCAGCCAGCACTCCTGAGGCCAAGCCAGCCAGCACTCCTGAGGCCAAGCCAGCCAGCACTACTGAGGCCAAGCCAGCCAGCACCCCTGAGGCCAAGCCAGCCAGCACCCCTGAGGCCAAGCCAGCCAGCACCCCTGAGGCCAAGCCAGCCAGCACTCCTGAGGCCAAGCCAGCCAGCACTCCTGAGGCCAAGCCAGCCAGCACCCCTGAGGCCAAGCCAGCCAGCACCCCTGAGGCCAAGCCAGCCAGCTCCCCTGAGGCCAAGCCAGCACCCCTGAGGCCAAGCCAGCCAGCACTCCTGAGGCCAAGCCAGCCAGCACCCCTGAGGCCAAGCCAGCCAGCACCCCTGAGGCCAAGCCAGCACCCCAGAGGCCATGCCAGCCAGCACCCCTGAGGCCAAGCCAGCCAGCACCCCTGACGCCAAAGCAGCCAGCACCCCTGAGGCCAAGCCTGCCAGCACCCCTGAGGCCAAGCCAGCCAGAACCCCTGAGGCCAAGCCAGCCAGCACCCCTGAGGCCAAGCCAGCCAGCACCCCTGAGGCCAAGCCAGCCAGCACCTCTGAGGCCAAGCCAGCCAGCACCCCTTGAGGCCAAGCCTGCCAGCACCCCTGAGGCCAAGCCTGCCAGCACCCCTGAGGCCAAGCCAGCCAGCACCCCTGAGGCCAAGCCAGCCAGCACCCCTGAGGCCAAGCCTGCCAGCACCCCTGAGGCCAAGCCAGCCAGCACTCCTGAGGCCAAGCCAGCCAGCACCCCTGAGGCCAAGCCAGCCAGCACCCCTTGAGGCCAAGCCTGCCAGCACCCCTGAGGGCAAGCCTGCAAGCACCCCTGAGGCCAAGCCAGCCAGCACCCCTGAGTCTTCAGAACTGTAAGTAAATTATATACAGACGTGGACAAAATTGTTGGTACCCTTTGGTCAATGAAAGAAAAAGTCACAATGGTCACAGAAATAACTTTAATCTGACAAAAGTAATAATAAATTAAAATTCTATAAATGTTAACCAATGAAAGTCAGACATTGTTTTTCAACCATGCTTCAACAGAATTATGTAAAAAAATAAACTCATGAAACAGGCATGGACAAAAATGATGGTACCCCTAGAAAACACAGAACATAATGTGACCAAAGGGACATGTTAATTCAAGGTGTGTCCACTAATTAGCATCACAGGTGTCTACAACCTTGTAATCAGCCATTGGGCCTATATATATGGCTCCAGGTAATCACTGTGTTGTTTGGTGATATGGTGTGTACCACACTCGACATGGACCAGAGGAAGCAAAGGAAAGAGCTGTCTCAAGAGATCAGAAAGAAAATTATAGACAAGCATGTTAAAGGTAAAGGCTATAAGACCATCTCCAAGCAACTAGATGTTCCTGTGAGTACAGTTGCACATATTATTCATAAGTTTAAGATCCATGGGACTGTAGCCAACCTCCCTGGACGTGGCCGCAGGAGGAAAATTGATGACAAATCTAAGAGACGGATAATCCGAATGGTAACAAAAGAGCCTAGAAAGACTTCTAAAGAGATTCAAGGTGAACTTCATGCTCAAGGAACATCAGTGTCAGATCGCACCATCCGTCGTTGTTTGAGCCAAAGTGGACTACATGGGAGACGACCAAGGAGGACACCATTGTTGAAAACGAATCATAAAAAAGCAAGACTGGAATATGCCAAACTACATGTTGACAAGCCACAAAGCTTCTGGGAGAATGTCCTGTGGACAGATGAGACAAAAATCGAAGTTTTTGCCAAGGCACATCAGCTGTATGTTCACAGACGAAAAAATGAAGCATATCAAGAAAAGAACACTGTCCCTACTGTGAAACATGGAGGAGGCTCTGTTATGTTCTGGGGCTGCTTTGCTGCGTCTGGCACAGGGTGTCTTGAATCTGTGCAGGGTACAATGAAATCTCAAGACTATCAAGGAATTCTAGAGAGAAATGTACTAGCCAGTGTCAGAAAGCTTGGTCTCAGTCGCAGGTCATGGGTCTTGCAACAGGACAATGACCCAAAACACACCGCTAAAAACACCCAAGAATGGCTAAGAGGAAAAAATTGGACTATTCTAAAGTGGCCTTCTATGAGCCCTGACCTCAATCCTATTGAGCATCTTTGGAAGGAGCTGAAACATGCAGTCTGGAAAAGGCACCCTTCAAACCGGACACAACTGGAGCAGTTTGCTCATGAGGAGTGGGCCAAAATACCTGCTGAGAGGTGCAGATGTCTCATTGACAGTTACAGGAAGCGTTTGATTGCAGTGATTGCCTCAAAAGGTTGCGCAACAAAATATTAAGTTAGGGGTACCATCATTTTTGTCCATGCCTGTTTCATGAGTTTATTTTTTTACATAATTCTGTTGAAGCATGGTTGAAAAACAATGTCTGACTTTCATTGGTTAACATTTATAGAATTTTAATTTATTATTACTTTTGTCAGATTAAAGTTATTTCTGTGACCATTGTGACTTTTTCTTTCATTGACCAAAGGGTACCAACAATTTTGTCCACGTCTGTATAAGGGGAGCTTATAATATGAAAGAGACATATAATATGTCTGAACAGACATATAGCTCAAATTCCAGTTTTACGTTTCGTGTTGCTCTGAATTTTATGCAATATATATATATATATATATTATTATTTTTTTTTTTTTGGGGGGGGGGGGGTCGGGGTGGCAGTGGATCTTGGGTGAGTTCCCACACTTTTTTTTACCAGGACTTGACCCCTGGAGACAAAGTGTCTCTGCGGTCAGATCCCTCATTGATACAAGGTAGCAATGGACCATGCCAGTATTTATATTTGTTAGAGGCTGTGGTCCAGCTACCTAAGCAGGGGTCCATATCTCTCCCCAGCCGTGTCACAATGGCGTCTATGTCACTGAAATTCAGGGCAAATCTCTGGAGGACCCCCACTACCGCTTTGGTGAGGCTACCTAGTCAAAACTAGCCCTGCTCGACGCGTTTCTGTTTGCCCTATGGTAGGCCCTTCATCAGGAGCTGGCCATACCAGCGCCGATACTGCTGCGCGATCCACGTGCAACATCCTCCGTTTGTCTCAATTGTTAGGCACCGTAGTGGGGGTCCTCCAGAGAATTGACCTGAGTGTCAGTGACATAGACACCATTGTGACACGGCTGGGCAGAGATATGGACCCCTGCTTTACTTAGGTAGCTGGACCACAGCCTCTAACAAATACAAATACTGGCATGGTCCATTGCTACCTTGTATCAATGAGGGATCTGAACGCAGAGACACTTTGTCTCCAGGGGTCAAGTCCTGGGAAAAAAAGTGTGGGAACTCACCCAAGATCGACTGCCACCCCGACCACCCCCCCCCCCCCAAAAAAAATATATATTTTGCAGAAAATTCAGTGCAACATAAAACGTAAACAAAAACTGGAATTTGTGCTATATGTCTGTTCAGACATAATTTGTCTCTTTCATATTATAAGCTCCCCTTATATATAATTTACTTACAGTTCTGAAGACTCAGGGGTGCTGGCTGGCTTGGCCTCAGGGGTGCTGGCAGGCTTGGCCTCAGGGGTGCTGGCTGGCTTGGCCTCAGGGGTGCTGGGTGGCTTGGCCTCACGGGTGCTGAGTGGCTTGGCCTCACGGGTGCTGAGTGGCTTGGCCTCAGGGGTGCTGACGGGCTTGGCCTCAGTGGTGCTGACAGGCTTGTCCTCAGGGTTGCTGACAGGCTTGGCCTCAGGGGTGCTGGCAGGCTTGGCCTCAGGGGTGCTGGCTGGCTTGGCCTCAGGGGTGCTGACAGGATTGGCCTCACGGGTGCTGAGTGGCTTGGCCTCAGGGGTGCTGACGGGCTTGGCTTCAGGGGTGCTGACAGGCTTGACCTCAAAGTTGCTGACAGACTTGGCCTCAGGGGTGATGACCGCCTTAGCCTCAGGAGTGCTGGCTGGCTTGGCCCCAGGGGTGCTGACAGGCTTGGCCTCAGGGGTGCTGACGGGCTTGGCTTCAGGGGTGCTGACAGGCTTGGCCTCAGGGTTGCTGACAGGCTTGGCCTCAGGGGTGATGACCGCCTTAGCCTCAGGAGTGCTGGCTGGCTTGGCCCCAGGGGTGCTGACAGGCTTGGCCTCAGGGGTGCTTGCTCGCTTGGCTGGGCAGAAGGAGTGTGGGAGACTGTGAGGCCTTTTTTCTCCAAGCTGCTCCGGAAAAAATATATTTTTCATTACACCTCAGGTCAGATCACCAATCAGACCCCCAATGTTAACCAGACCTCAGCTCATAGCCCCAATAAGATCCCCAATGTTAATAAGACCCCAATAAGACCTCAGATCACACCTCAGCTCAGACCCCAATATGAATGACCCCCAATCAGACCTCTGATAAGAGCCCCATGCCTCATAGCAACCCCCATTAGCCTTATAGCAGCCACAAGTAGCCTCTCACCAGCCCCCAGTAGCCTCTCCATCAGCCCCCAGTGCCCCTCCCTGGTATTAAAATCATTGGTGGGCACTCTGCCCCCCCCCCTTCCCCTCCCCAGTATTAAAATTATTGGTGGGCAGTGCGCCCTCCCCCTTCCCCTCCCCAGTATTAAAATCATTGGTGGGCAGTTCGCCCTCCTCCCCTCCCCAGTATTAAAAACATTGGTGGGCAGTGTGCCCTCCCCAGTATTAAAATCATTGGTGGGCAGTGCGCCCTCCGCCCTCCATTATTGGTGGCAGCGGCAGTTCCGATCGGAGTCCCAGCAGTGTAATGCTGGGGATCCGATCGGTTACCATGGCAGCCAGGACGCTACTGAAGTCCTGTCTGCCATGGTCAGTTACTCTGCAGCATTATACTTACATGCGCTGTGGCTGCCCGGTGCTCCTTCTTCTTGTAACTCACAGGTCTGTGCGGCGCAATTCTTATGCTTATAGCAATGCGCCGCACAGACCTGTGAGTTACAAGAAGAAGGAGCAATCGAGCGGCCACAGCGCATGTAAGTATAATGCTTCAGAGTAACTGACCATGGCAGACAGGACTTCAGTAGCGTCCTGGCTGCCATGGTAACCAATTGGAGCCCCAGCATTACACTGTTGAGACTCCGATCAGTAATGCCGCTTCCACCAATGATGGAGGAGGGAGGGCGTACTGCCCACCAATGATTTTAATACTGGGGAGGGGGGCGCACTGCCCACCAATGATTTTAATACTGGGGAGGGGGGGCGCACTGCCCACCAATGATTTTAATACTGGGGAGGGGAAGGGGGAGGGCGCAGTGCCCACCAATGATTTTAATACTGGGGAGGGGGGCGCACTGTCCACTAATAATTTTAATACTTGGAAGGGCGGGGGGAGGGCGCACTGCCCACCAATGATGCAGCATTCTCATCACCATGAGAACGCCTTGGATTTAGAATATAACATCGGATCAGAGTTTTCTCCAATCCGATAGTGTGACGACCACCCGCCAGTCCCGTCGTACTATGCCACAGTTGCCATACAGGTCTCCACTAGAGACTCCTGGAGGCGAATACACTGTGAGCACAGAAGACGTTTAAGATTGGTTGGTGGGCCCAGACAGGATGCAATCACGATTGTATGTACAATCGGTAAAAATAAAATTACTGATTTCACACTGGAAATCAAATTAATTTGCTGCCACCACTCTTCGTATTGAATCAGGGCGAAGAGACCCCGGCTAGCTAATCCTAAAGGGACGAAACAGTTATTTGCAACCTAGCTAGTACATTAACAATTTATAAAAATAACACAATTTGGTAGGATGTCTTCTGAGGACAGAGTTCTTAGCATAGATCAGGTCATCAAGTAACAAGGGCAAAACTGGAACGATGAAATCGTTAGTTTTTATTCTAAAACTACACACAAAAATATATACATTAAAGCTGACAGATAAATATACCGGCCAGGTGAACAGATTGGTTTGGATAGAAATAGTTAGAGGTGGAAGGGAATAGAATGTCTGTAAGTTCAGAATTACCGTGGTAGTGTCTAGTAATAGCCAAAGTCTTTGTAGAATAATCCAAGATGGTGGGGTGCCCGTGTCCCTGCGGGCGGTCGAGATGTTAGGCGACGTCAGATGGTAGGTGAAGGACCCAGGACCTGAGTGTGTCACTGTTTTTACCTCCTCTGAAGCGGGGAGTGGTTATGACACGTTCAGGTCCAGCCTTGTGTAATTGGAACAGGGGCAGTCCTTTGCCCCATAGGGAGAAAACCTGGCAGCATCTTTGCTTTGCCCATTTCTCCATATCCCGTAAGTCCAATCAAGAAATATAGTAGATATTGATAATCAGTACAACTTTACGCATCATCTGATAACAAATACGACTAGAAGATAATACAGGGTGCCCGAGAACCTTTATATCTCAGAGCGGGAATCTCTGATTTGTCCGCGGGTTTCCTAGAAGGTGGGTTAGGAGAACCAAAACCATCTCTGAAAAGATGGTTCCTTTCACATTTCCATAACCCATGAAATATTAGGAAAATATGGGAAAAATATGAAGCTTATGGATTGAAGAGGACTTTCAGGTCATCTTCCTTCCTGTACCAACCAGCTGTGTGATAAGGATCTGTCCTTTTCTTCTGAAGCTCGCTGCCCAGGCTAAAGGTGTGAGACCCCTGCTGGTATTGGAGACACTATGGCTGCAGAAAGGAAGTTTTTTATGAGGTTCTGTCAAGAGAATACCAGATTGATGGCTACTCAACCTGGCATGGGGCAGGAAGATTCTTTGGCAAGAAGGTGCTAATTGTACCTCTGATCTGTGAGTTACTCCTTTAGTGAAAGAGAAGATTCTTAGTGAAGGCTCTTTTGTCTTTGTGATTGAGAAATATGGCGCATTTGTGATTTCCTAGTATCGCTGTGGATCGCAAAGCGTCACAGATAGTATATTTTAACTTCAAGCGTTACCTACAGAGGACCAGGAAGCGGTCCTTTTGCCCGGCGTTAAAGACGGGTGGCCCTGAAAGGAAACGGCATTCCTGCTATGAAAAAAACAGTGTTATCTATATCTGCAGTGTTATTCTGGGGGATCGCTGAATACACACTGTCCCCCAGAGCATTGCTCCCTTCTGCCTATCTCTAGATACTAAGAGAGGGAATAGCTGTATTTTAATAATTATTCCTAATAAAGTTTTGTTATTATTTTAATTTTAACCGTCCTAGTAGGCAGTGAACATACTTTTAGTGAGAGCAGCGGAAATTACTTTGATAGTTACTCTGTGAGATCATTTTCAGATATTGCCTGAACCCCAAGACAGTCCTGACACCCCCCATATAAGTGAATGGGAACAGTTAGGACAAAAGGAACCTCCCTTTGTCCACACTGCTCATGGTACTTAAGGAGTTAAATGGCCAGGATCAGAGTTAGGTGCGCATGCGCTAGCCTTTTAAGAGCCAGAGGGAGCTTGCGCAGGAGGTGAGCGGGTGAAAGACAGGACTCAGCCTGCGTGGAGTGTACTGTGGACAGTGTACTGCTGAGTGGGAGCATAAAGTGGACTGCTGGTGAGAGCGGGCGATGGAAGAAGTGAGTTTCCGTTACATTTTTTTTTTTTTTACAGATCCATATGCAGAACCATTCTTTTCATTGGGGCTTTAACAAAAAAATAAATGAAATTACTCCATACAATGGATCTGCAAAAAAATGGATGTAACATGGATATCACATGGATGTCGTCCTTTTTTTGTGGAACGCAAAATGCATACAGTCTTGAGCATGAGCCCTTACAAGTATCTGTGATGCTGGAGAGTACGGCTGGTCCATAGAACTGAGCGAGGACTAAAGCAATCCAGAGCTTTTCTAATCCTCCAGAACTCTCACTGGTTAGTTGGGCAGCCTTTACGATCCTATGGCGTTCATTGGCCTAAAGGAACCTCAATATGGCTAATGGTAGTGCTCTAAGATCTCTTAAAGGGATTGAAATGATATAACAGTTTAGGGGGTGTAATTATTTGCCAAAATATATCCAAAGCAGACCATGAGGACGTGTACGTTATTTTAATGACTATTCTCTGCCTTTGCTGCTATCACACATAGTTGAAGTCTTGAAGGAGTTCCAACAGTCTTGAAGGAGTTCCCAGAGATGCTCCGCAGCAGAGGTGACTCTTGGTCTTCCTTTCCTGGGGTGGTCTGCATGTGAGCCAGTTTCTTTGTAGCGCTTGATGGTTTTTGTGACTGCACTTGGGGACACTTTCAAAGTTTTCCCAATTTTTCGGACTGACTGACCTTCATTTCTTAAAGTAATGATGGCCACTCGTTTTTCTTTACTTAGCTGCTTTTTTCTTGCCATAATACAAATTCTAACAGTCTATTTAGTAGGACTATCAGCTGTGTATCCACCTGACTTCTCCACAAGGCAACTGATGGTCCCAACCCCATTTATAAGGCAAGAAATCCCACTTATTAAACCTGACAGGGCACACCTGTGAAGTGAAGACCATTTCAGGTGACTACCTCTTTAAGCTCATCAAGAGAATGCCAAGAGTGTGCAAAGCAGTAATCAAAGCAAAAGGTGGCTACTTTGAAGAACCTAGAATATGACATATTTTCAGTTGTTTCACACTTTTTTGTTATGTATATAATTCCACATGTGTTAATTCATAGTTTTGATGCCTTCAGTGTGAATCTACAATTTTCATAGTCATGAAAATAAAGAAAACTCTTTGAATGAGAAGGTGTGTCCAAACTTTTGGTCTGTACTGTAGATTAAGGATAAAACTTGGTCATCCATGGTTGGCCCAATGTCATTGGTTGGTAAGATGTGTACTAATTCTTGAATGGGTCACTGGTTCATTAGAGGCAGGGAAGATTGCATTGTATTGACATTTTTCAAACAATTTGAAGACTTTTTTGTACAATACCCAAGAGTGTCCAATCATCGAGAGCACAGTTACCCTTTCATCTACCTGGCCTGATTCATGCTGGTCTGTTCACGCATTATAATGGCTGGAATAATGGAGATGTCTTGAAGAATTCACTTAGAGTGAGGGTCTTGCAGTACATGAAGTATTTTGCATCTTCTGTTCATTTGAGTAAGTAACTTCTCCTACCGTAAAAGCTTAATTATCTTAAAAACATGAATTACCAGCCTCTCTTCCTAATTATACAATTCTAATTGTAATGTTTGAAAATGGCTGTGCTCTCTGATAATCGTTGTCCGAAGGCTCATGAACAGGGGGGAACTGCAGGGCATTCAAGGAAGGGTCAACGAAGGAAGATGTGGTCAATAAGTAATTGAAGTGCTGATTGACTCTGGAGGTTGCTGTAGGAACTCTGGGTGAGAAAGAACTTGTTTTTTCGAAGTCTGGATACAGAACTTTTGCCATGATCATCCCACAGGTAGTTTTTCTATATATCGTATGAAAGGGTATTGGGAGGGCATATACTTTAGTTTACACCCGATATACTGAATCTAAAGCAGAGAAGACAATTCTGAACATTTTGCTGGGACTTCCTGCTCTGATAGGAGAAAGAAGATCTTGGTTCACTGTCTGAACACAAATACAAACCGGATTCCAAAAAAGTTGGGACACTATACAAATCGTGAATAAAAACTGAATGCAATGATGTGGAGGAGCCAACTTCTAATATTTTATTCAGAATAGAACATAAATCACAGAACAAATGTTTTAACTGAGAAAATGTACCATTTTAAGGGAAAAATATGTTGAATCAGAATTTCATGGTGTCCACAAATCCCCAAAAAGTTGGGACAAGGCCATTTTCACCACTGTGTGGCATCTCCCCTTCTTCTTACAACACTCAACAGACGTCTGGGGACCGAGGAGACCAGTTTCTCAAGTTTAGAAATAGGAATGCTCTCCCATTCTTGTCTAATACAGGCCTCTAACTGTTCAATCGTCTTGGGCCTTCATTGTTGCACCTTCCTCTTTATGATGCGCCAAATGTTCTCTATAGGTGAAAGATCTGGACTGCAGACTGGCCATTTCAGTACCCGGATCCTTCTCCTACGCAGCCATGATGTTGTGATTGATGCAGAATGTGGTCTGGCATTATCTTGTTGAAAAATGCAGGGTCTTCCCTGAAAGAGATGACGTCTGGATGGGAGCAGATGTTGTTCTAGAACCTGAATATATTTTTCTGCATTGATGGTGCCTTTCCAGACATGCAAGCTGCCCATGCCACACGCACTCATGCAACCCCATACCATCAGAGATGCAGGCTTCTGAACTGAGCGTTGATAACAACTTGGGTTGTCCTTGTCCTCTTTGGTCCGGATGACATGGCGTCCCAGATTTCCAAAAAGAACTTCGAATCGTGACTCGTCTGACCACAGAACAGTCTTCCATTTTGCCACACTCCATTTTAAATGATCCCTGGCCCAGTGAAAACGCCTGAGCTTGTGGATCTTGCTTAGAAATGGCTTCTTCTTTGCACTGTAGAGTTTCAGCTGGCAACGGCGGATGGCACGGTGGATTGTGTTCACTGACAATGGTTTCTGGAAGTATTCCTGAGCCCATTCTGTGATTTCCTTTACAGTAGCATTCCTGTTTGTGGTGCAGTGTCGTTTAAGGGCCCGGAGATCACGGGCATCCAGTATGGTTTTACGGCCTTGACCCTTACGCACAGAGATTGTTCCAGATTCTCTGAATCTTCGGATGATGTTATGCACAGTTGATGATGATAGATGCAAAGTCTTTGCAATTTTTCGCTGGGTAACACCTTTCTGATATTGCTCCACTATCTTTCTGCGCAACATTGTGGGAATTGGTGATCCTCTACCCATCTTGGCTTCTGAGAGACACTGCCGCTCTGAGAAGCTCTTTTTATACCCAATCATGTTGCCAATTGACCTAATTAGTGTTAATTGGTCTTCCAGCTCTTCGTTATGCTCAAATTTACTTTTTCCAGCCTCTTATTGCTACTTGTCCCAACTTTTTGGGGATTTGTTGACACCGTGAAGATTTGAATCAACGTATTTTTCCTTTAAAATGATACATTTACTCGGATTAAACGTTTGATCTGTCATCTACGTTCTATTACAAATAACATATTGACATTTGCCATCTCCACATCATTGCATTCAGTTTTTATTCACAATTTGTTTAGTGTCCCTAACTTTTTGGGAATCCGGTTTGTACTCACATGGCTACCGTAGGTGCTTTCTAAAAATATTTTCAGAAAATAACAGAGTACATGATGTGCAATGAGTGTAATTATTGGTTTTTGGACACCGTTTTGTTGAAAAACATTATTGTAGATGCGACACAGTTGTGAAAATCTAATGTTTATTTTGATAAATCTCACTGAACATATTCAAGGGTATTTGGGGACATTTATACCCACTTTAAAAGGTATATTAGCCTTTAAAACCTGATTTTAAATGCCCACTTGTTTGAGGGGGGCTTCTCAATCAGTTCTATTCATTATAGCGTAAAGCATCTAAATATAAAGCACTTGGGTTGGGATTAAAACTTTCTATTAGGCTGGTGCAGTCTTTCTAGCTCTCCTGTTTCACCCAGCTCCTGCTCACTCCTCCACCCTCCCGTCTCTGCAGACCTATATTGACATTGTGTTATCTGATACTACTGTGAGCTGCTCCACCTCAAGATGGATTCAGGAGAAATTTCATGTAAGAAAAAGTTTAGCAGGAAGGAAGGAGGGGGGTTGAGAACAGCTGAATTGGAGAAAAAGTCATTTTTCTCTTGATAAGATATATTACAAAGTTTCTTATAGCCACTTGTACTATTGATGTATGCAAAGTTGTGTGAAAAGTTATTGACCATTTAAGCCAAGCTAACAATTCTTAACTTTGTGCTGGGACTTCCCGATTTGAAAGGAGGAAGAAAGAGCTGCTTGATTCATTCTGGGCAATGGACTGTTCAAATGTCTGCTGTAGGTTATTCCTATGTACGATACATAGTATCCAGGCCTAGTGCAGGGCATTTTCTTGTATTTACTCCAGAGCTATTGTCTCTTATACAAATCTCTTATCTAAATGTCAGGAAATCATCCATTGTGGGATGACGATGGGGTTGCTAAATTTAAGCAACAGAGGCCATTGATCACAATGGTCATGTTCCTTATATCACTGATAAAAAAATATGGCAGCTTCCTCGCAAAAACAGTTGAGGGGTACAATACAGCCCCCAGCAACTATGGATGTTGAGGGTGTACTATGACAGAGTATTCCAAACTGGACAACCACTTAAAATCCCTTTTAAGGGCACAGTGAGCATTATTATTTAAAAACTGTATTTTTTTATTTATTTTTATGTATTTATTTTTTTGCATTTTTAACAACATTTTTGTAGGTCAAATATGCCGACGCTCAAGCATGCTTCTTTTTGGTCATTTTGTGGCATTTGCTCTGGGTATGGCCTTTCTTTCTAACATTTTTTATTTCACCATAATATTTTCTATTGAACTGCATAAACTCATGAAAATAAGTGGATGTTTTAAACAAAAAGTATAAATAATGCACAATATACTATGCAAAAATGCTTGATTTTTGCAAGTGTTTTAAAACACTGAGCCCTAAATGTGATTTTCAGTGTTGGAAATGGTAAATTGCTAGTTCTGGGCTTTTTGTCTTCTATTTATTTACACATTTTATTAATATTTATCCCCCTCCCCTCCCCCTCATACCATGTTCTACATGAGCGCTGACAGCTTCAATAACCACCTTGTAATGAGTGTAATTGTTGGGCTGGCCTCCTCGCTCTGTTCTGTGTGTAATTACACTCTGTGGGGAATCTTGTGGGACTCTGAAGACAGTTAATTTATTCCACACAAATCAAAAACAACTTTCTGCAAAAAAAATTAAAAAAATTCCTTTAATATCAATGTTTAACAGCAAGACACAGGGATCTTAGCAGCGAGAATTCCCCATTTCCATCTATTCCTTAAGACGCTCCAGAATCTACAAAGAAGTCAATTCAAATATTTAATTGCCCCTTTTCTTCTGCAGTTAATTAGCTCGGTTTAGGGAGCGCTTCCTTTAACTGGGATGCTACAAAGCCTTTGGCACAACTTGCTGCAGAATGGAGAAGGCCAATTGACTGTTCATTAAGATATTGTTGCTGCTTTTCTTCTTCATTTAGAAGAATGTGTAGAGGAGCAGATTGTGTTGTCTCCTGCAATTCAAAAGGAATCTGCATCCCAGGGGTGTGTGGAGAACAAAGTCATGAGCAATGAGAAACAGCAGATAATAATAATAACAAAACAGTTGAAAATAATAATAATAACAGTAAGAACAATAGAAATACTAATAATGTGAAGAAGAAAACGAAATAAGACGCAATCATAACACAAATAATAATCCTGAAACATATAAAACAATAATAGTATAAATATTAATAGGTATAGTAAATAATAATCATAATAAAGCAAAGGTAATATTAAAAAACTAATAATATAAATAATAATAATTTTAATAATAAAAGCAACAATAGTAATAATACAATTAACGCAACTAATCTAAATCTAATAATTCGAGATAAGCGAATCGAAGTTGACAAAGTGGAATTCGATCTGAATTTCAGGAAAAAATTGATTCGCACCGAAGCTAAATTTCCTCATGGTCCGTGGTAACAAATCGCATTTTCTCCTAAAATGGCTGCTGCACGTGTGAGGACATGGAGTAAAGAACTCTGGGAACGAGGGATCACCCATAATGCCATGCATGCAGCCAATCAGCAGCCAGCCCTGTGATGTCACAGCCCTATAAATAGTCCTCAGCCATTTTCCAGAGTACTTAGTGCAGGGAGAGACGTCAGCAGGCGCTAGGGACAGTGCTAGGAAAGACTTCATTGTGATGAAAAAAACGATTTACAAGTTCAGGGAAAGATTAGTCAAGGTGTCGGGAAAGGATAGGGAGGAATCATCTACACTATAAAAGGAGAACAGGGTGCAATAGGAGAGAGTACAGCCTGGGTAATAGGAGCGATTCTATTACACCTTGCTGCACTAACTTGGCGATCCAAACTGCTTTTATGTTTTTTGCACTATATGATACATCAGTAATTGCAGCAGACCTTGCTTGTGATTGGGGTGCAAGTTCTGTGATACAGCCATGTACGGGATGTATTAATAGGAAAGATACATACGTCCCATTAGCCGTTCTGCTTTGTATTAATAGGAAAAAAAGGGAAAAATATGTCACAATTGCCGTTCAGCAGTGAAGTTACATTGTACTACAGCCATTTACAGGGTGTATTAATAGGCAACATGTACGTTCTATTAGCCGTCCTGTGTTGATTTTACATTGTTTAACTTTTTTTGGGGGGGTGAAATAAAAGAAAAAAATATATAGATATATATATCATAAGTGCCGTTCAGCGGTGAAGTTACATTATACTACAGCCATTTACGTGGTATAGAAAAAGAAACTACCGTATTTTTCGCCGTATAAGACGCACTTTTTCCCCCCCAAAAGTGGGGGGAAAATAGCAGTGCGTCTTATACGGCGAATGTAGCTGATTTTGTCCAGTTTTCAATGATACACCCGCCGCGATGCCGCGCGGCGGGTGTATCAGCTGTGAGGGAGGAGGGGCTGGGGGCGGCATCTGCATTAATAATGACAGCGGGGCCCGTGCAGTGACTATTCTACTACACGGGCCCCGCTCACTGTATAATCATATCTCTCTAATAGTTAATTGTTGTATGCATGTAATCGCATAATGAGCGCTAATGAGCGCTGTGTATTACCGTACTTAAAAATAGCAGCGCTCGCCGTTCGGAGCAGAGAGGAGGCAGGAGGCAGGCCAGGAGGACGGGCACTTGCAGCGTGAGTCATACGTCACGCGCCTGCACCGCCCACTTATGAATGAAGCAGGCGGCGGCGCGTGACGTATGACTCACGTTGCAAGCGCCCGTCCTCCCGGCCTGCCTCCTCTCTGCTCCGAACGGCGAGCGCTGCTAGTTTTAAATACGGTAATACACAGCGCTCATTAGCGCTCATTATGCGATTACATGCATACAACAATTAACTATTAGAGAGATATGATTATACAGTAAGCGGGGCCCGTGTAGTAGAATAGTCACTGCACGGGCCCCGCTGTCATTATTAAAGCAGATGCGACCCCCACCCCCTGTATTGAGGGTCATTCACTACAGGGACACTTATGGAGGGATCTGTGGATGACAGCATAAGATGCTATATATGTGTCATCCACAGATCCCCCCCATAACTGTCATTCACAGATCCTCATCCTCATAACAGTGCCATCCAGAGAGGATCCCCCATAAGTGTCACCCACAGATCCCCCATAAGTGTCACCCACAGATCCCCCATAAGTGTCACCCACAGATCCCCCATAAGTGTCACCCACAGATCCCCCATAAGTGTCACCCACAGATCCCCCATAAGTGTCACCCACAGATCCCCCATAAGTGTCACCCACAGATCCCCCATAAGTGTCACCCACAGATCCCCCATAAGTGTCACCCACAGATCCCCCATAAGTGTCACCCACAGATCCCCCATAAGTGTCACCCACAGATCCCCCATAACAGTCACCCACAGATCCCCCATAAGTGTCACCCACAGATCCCCCATAAGTGTCACCCACAGATCCCACAGACCACAATTAGTTCAAAACCCACCAAAAGTGCACCTTTTGGTTCAAAATATTTTTTTTCTTATTTTCCTCCTCAAAAACCTAGGTGCGTCTTATAGGCCGGTGCGTCTTATACGGCGAAAAATACGGTATACATACGTCCCATCACCCGTTCTGCGGTGAATTGTGATTGTTATATTTCTTTTTTTGGGGTGTAGAAATAGTAAAAAAAGGAGAAAATATATGTCATAATTGGCATTCAGCGGTGAAGTTACATTGTACTACAGCCATTTACGTGGTGTATTAATAGGAAATATACGTACGTCCCATTAGCCGTTCTGCGGTGAATTTGATTGTTATATTTTTTTTTTGGGGGGGTGTAGAAATAGGAAAAATAATATGTCTTAAATGCCGTTCAGCAGTGAAGTAACATTGTACTACAGTGTACTTTTTTGGGGGGTTATTTTAATTTTAATTTAATTCTTTTATCATACAGTATGTCAGACAGACAGGTGACAGGCCCATCAAAGGAAACAGGCAGTGGCCAAAATGCTTCTGTCGCAGGCAGCAGAAGAAGGGCGGGTGGCAGTAGGAGTCACAGCGAGAGGCCTGAGCTCCCAGTGTCATCTAGCAGTCATGTTTTGACCAGCAACCCAGCGGTGCTTGAATGGTTGACTTGGTCTTCGAGTTTGGTCGCAAGTGACATCAGACACCCCCAGTCAAAAGTGGGTGGGTTCCCCTGACACAACGCTTAGTTGTCATGGCCCGGGAGCAGGCCCTGTGCCCCCACCTGTCCTGAACCTTCCTCTGTCATTTTCAGTTCCCTCAGTGCGAGAAGTATTATATGCCGTAGGCTCGGCTCCACTTTTCAGCGAGGACAAGCTACTAGAGGACAGTCAGCAGCTACTGCCCAGCCTACATCAGGAGGAGACATCCGCCGCTTCCTCCGGTAGGCGGGAAAGTAGTAATGACGAGAGTCGCGTGGGAGCAGGTATTGAGAGCGGTCAGGCTCCTGGGGGGAAATCACTGATGGGCAGACAGTAGCAGATGATGATGTAGCCAATCGCACTTGGGAGCCCGGTAAAGAAGGGGCTTCATCATCATCAGCAGGAGAAGAGGGTGGCAGCGTGGCCGAGAGTCAGCAGGGTGGCAGGAGTGGGAGGTCGGGAGCCAAATGTGCCCAGGGTAGACCACCCACTTCACAGAAGCCTACCGGCCCGGAAAGTAGCGGTGCAGGGGTTCACAGAGGCAGCGGTAGCAGGCAGTCAGCGTAGAGTGTTGGTGGGAAAATGCCATACTCAGCGGTGCGGCAATTTTTTGGTAGGCTGCCAGAGGAGGTGAACATGGGGATTTGCTGGATTTGTGGGCAGAAGGTGAAGCGTGGCCAGGGTGCTAATGTTGGCACCATGGCCTGCATCAACCCATGCAGCATCCCCATAAAGTGGCCTGGGAAAATGGTGGCTCCAATGTGGTGGTCCAGCCTGCCGCATCACCCAGTGGCACGCACCCAATTTCATGTAGTCCAGGCTCCACCACCTCAGCCGAAGAGCTCTGTCTGTCCTTCCCATCATCTGCTGGTCCTGATGCTCCTGCTCCTCCTACTCCACGTCAGTCATTCTGTCAGCAATCGATCACTGAAGCGATTGCCAAGAGACAACAGTAAGCGTGCACTCATCCAACGGCGCAGAAGCTGAACGTGCTCCTGGCCAAGTTGCTGGTGCTGCAGTTCCTCCCTTTCCAAGTGGTGGACTCTGCACCTTTCAGAGAACTGATGGCTTGTGCTGAGTGGCAGAACTATTGGGCATAAAAGAGTCCATAGTATAAGGCCTATACAGATGTATGGACATGAACATTAAGAGAAGCCATCTTGTCTGGTCTTCAAAAGGGCAGGATGAGTTCAAAATCTAACTCCCAGATTAAGGATCTGTACAAAATTGCATAAGAACTTTCTTGCGAGAAGGGGGTTTAGTACATACAATAAAAGTCATCATAAACTGCTGTCTGTAGATAGCTGACCAAGTAGAATGTGTTGAGTTTTGATGATTCCCAGTAGTAAAAATAAAATAAAATAAATATAATATAATTGTATTATTCATTGTAATGTTTATATTAATCCTCATGTGAATGGATTGTGGGTTTTTCTATGATATATTCTAAAATTGGGTGTTTGTATAACTAGAAGTTTGATAAAAGTATATTCATGGTATCTATTATAGAAATAAATGCACATGTTACTGTGGGGAGTTAATCATTTCAGTCTCAGGTGTTATCTCAGGGGAATTGTAGAGAGAGATCATGAACAAATAGTGTGTCTTCACTCCAAGACAATAGACCAAAGTATCACCAGAAATTGGTCTCTCCCAATGAATAGAAAAGGGACTTTATAGTATTTGTCTTAATTAAATAGTTTAGTCCTAGATTTAGAAATAGAATGGATGTCTGGTGGAATTGTATACTAAGGTGTCTGTGTGAATAGAGGCCTAATTCTTATTTGCTTCTATTGTTAGGAAATGTTGTCCAAAGATTAGGTCAAAAGTCAATCTTGTTTTTCTCTCTTTTTAGGAAAATATAAGAATTAGCTGTACTTATAAAATGTACTCATAGATCCCCCATGCCATCTAGTGGTAGAGTAAATTAAGACCTGAATTGCTGGGTGGAGTGACTGATGATGCCACTAATTATTTATTAACCTGAGCAAGCCCCTTCCTAAGGGGGATAAAAAGGCAGCATAAGCTGATAGAAGGATCATCATCACTTCATGAGATCATTCTTTGAGCCATTACAGCCATTCCATTCCATTCTATCCCATCTGATCCACCTACATGAGGAAGCCATCTTTAAAATTCCTTCCAGCGAACTACCACACCCCGAGAGGACATATAACTTCATTGAATTATAGTTCTGAATCTTAAAACTGATTTCTGCTAGGCGATACACTGGTATAGTATAAACTTCCCTATATTTCATAGGAGAACGAATATAATAGTTTTGTATATATTTATTTAACCATACTTTGTGGGTAGAATCTGTTTTGGAATAAGGCTAGACTGTAACTGCAGCATCATCCTAACTTTTAAATGAAAAAAAGTGAAAAAAACTCACAGAGCCATTACCAAGCCAAGTGTTTTCTGGATATATATATACAGTACAGACCAAAAGTTTGGACACACCTTCTCATTCAAAGAGTTTTCTTTATTTTCATGACTATGAAAATTGTAGATTCACACTAAAGGCATCAAAACTATGAATTAACACATGTGGAATTATATACATAACAAAAAAGTGTGAAACAACTGAAAATGTCATATTCTAGGTTCTTCAAAGTAGCCACCTTTTGCTTTGATTACTGCTTTGCACACTCTTGGCATTCTCTTGGTGAGCTTCAAGAGGTAGTCACCTGAAATGGTTTTCACTTCACAGGTGTGCCCTGTCAGGTTTAATAAGTGGGATTTCTTGCCCTATAAATGGGGTTGGGACCATCAGTTGCGTTGAGGAGAAGTCAGGTGGATACACAGCTCATAGTCCTACTGAATAGACTGTTAGAATTTGTATTATGGCAAGAAAAAAGCAGCTAAATAAAGAAAAACGAGTGGCCATCATTACATTAAGAAATGAAGGTCAGTCAGTCCGAAAAATCGGAAAACTTTGAAAGTGTCCCCAAGTGCAGTCACAAAAACATCAAGCGCTACAAAGAAACTGGCTCACATGCGGACCGCCCCAGGAAAGGAAGACCAAGAGTCACCTCTGCTGCGGAGGATAAGTTCATCCGAGTCACCAGCCTCAGAAATCGCAGGTTAACAGCAGCTCAGATTAGAGACCAGGTCAATGCCACCCAGAGTTCTAGCAGCAGACACATCTCTAGAACAACTGTTAAGAGGAGACTGTGTGAATCAGGCCTTCATGGTAGAATATCTGGTAGGAAACCACTGCTAAGGACAGGCAACAAGCAGAAGAGACTTGTTTGGGCTAAAGAACACAAGGAATGGACATTAGACCAGTGGAAATCTGTGCTTTGGTCTGATGAGTCCAAATTTGAGATCTTTGGTTCCAACCACCATGTCTTTGTGCGACGCAGAAAAGGTGAACGGATGGACTCTACATGCCTGGTTCCCACTGTGAAGCATGGAGGAGGAGGTGTGATGGTGTGGGGGTGCTTTGCTGGTGACACTGTTGGGGATTTATTCAAAATTGAAGGCATACTGAACCAGCATGGCTACCACAGCATCTTGCAGCGGCATGCTATTCCATCCGGTTTGCGTTTAGTTGGACCATCATTTATTTTTCAACAGGACAATGACCCCAAATACACCTCCAGGCTGTGTAAGGGCTATTTGACCATGAAGGACAGTGATGGGTGCTGCGCCAGATGACCTGGCCTCCACAGTCACCGGACCTGAACCCAATCGAGATGGTTTGGGGTGAGCTGGACCGCAGAGTGAAGACAAGAGGGCCAACGAGTGCTAAGCATCTCTGGGAACTCCTTCAAGACTGTTGGAAGACCATTTCAGGTGACTACCTCTTGAAGCTCATCAAGAGAATGCCAAGAGTGTGCAAAGCAGTAATCAAAGCAAAAGGTGGCTACTTTGAAGAACCTAGAATATGACATATTTTCAGTTGTTTCACACTTTTTTGTTATGTATATAATTCCACATGTGTTAATTCATAGTTTTGATGCCTTCAGTGTGAATCTTCAATTTTTATAGTCATGAAAATAAAGAAAACTCTTTGAATGAGAAGGTGTGTCCAAACTTTTGGTCTGTATTGTATATATATATATATATAATCGATATTGACATAAATCTGAATTGAAGTTAATCTGAGACATCTGTCGGCAGAGAGAAATTGGTTATCAAAGTGATCTACATTATTTTGGCTTTCTTAAAAATGTGCATATCATTAACCTCTTAAGGACACAGGGCGTACAGGTACACCCTGATGTCCTGGTACTTGTGTCACCGGCGGGAACGGAACTGGGTGCCTGTTAAGATCAATCAGCAGGCACCCTGGGGGGGGGGGTCCTGTGACCCCCCCGTGTTACGGTTACTTCCCGGCTAGCTGGCTAGCTGGAAGCTGGACCGCTTGGATAGTCTGGATCTCTGTTTAGGGAGAGAGAGAGGAGCCGCTTCGTCTCGATATCCAAAAGGATCCTGTAAATGTAGAACAATCCCACTAGCTATCTTACAGCTAGGATAATCCTTCCCCCCCTCCACAAACGAGTCGAGGCTGCGATTTGAGGGTCAAGCAAGAGAGAAGTTTATTGACCGGGATCTCCTTTTATACAATCCTGCCCTGGAAAGGGCTACATTTACATGATTACCACAATACCCAATCACATACGTGGTACAACCCCCACTGTTCGGGCGTAAGATGGCCGCGACCACGTGCAAGGTCCCGAAATGGCGGCTACCCATGCCCAACACAAAGGATTCGTGCTGAACCCTGCGAATGGCTGAATGTAGAGCTGGGAGGCAAAATAGCACTTAACCACTTTCCGTCCGCCCATAGGATATAAACGTCCTATGGGTGGATCTCTATTTCTGAATGGACGTTTTAAAACGTCCGTTCAGAAACTGCAGCTGCACGCTAATCGTGCAGCTGCTGATCGGGTTGCCCGCTGTCAGTAACAGCAGGGCAACCCAGAGAGAAGGCAGGGACAGTGCCCAGGTGTCCCTGCCTTCTGGATCGCTGCATACAGCGTGTCCCTGACCTTATGGGGGACGAAAAGTGTAAAATAAAAAAAAGTTTCACACGTAAAAAAAAAAAAAGTCCCCAAGTAAGGAATAAAAACAAAATGTTAAAAAAAGTAAAAATTTAATAAAATAGACATATTTGGTATTGCCGCGTCCGTAAAAACCAGCTCTATAAAAATATCACATGACCTAACCCCTCGGGTGAACACCGTAAAAAAATAAAAATAAATTCAAAACAAGCAATTTTTGTCACCTTACATCACAAAAGGTGCAACACCAAGTGATCAAAAACGCGTATGTCCCACAAAATGGTACCAATAAAACCGTCACCTCATCCCGCAAAAAACGAGCCCCTACATAAGAAAATCTCTCAGAAAATAAAAAAACTATAGCTCTTAGATTATGGAGACACTAAAACATCATTTTTTTGGTTTCAAAAATGCTATTATTGTGTTAAAGTGAAACAAATAAAAAAAAGTATACATATTAGGTATTGCCGCGTCCGTAAAAACCAGCTCTATAAAAATATCACATGAGCTAACCCCTCAGGTGAACACCGTAAAAAAAAAAAAAAACAACTGTCAAAACAAGCAATTTTTGTCACCTTACATCACAAAAGGTGCAACACCAAGTGATCAAAAATGCGTATGTCCCACAAAATAGTACCAATAAAACAGTCACCTCATCCCGCAAAAAATGAGCTGCTACATAAGAAAATCTCTCAAAAAATAAAAAAAACTATAGCTCTCAGAACATGGACACATTAAAACATAATTTTTTTGTTTCAAAAATGCTATTATTGTGTAAAACTTTAATAAATGAGAAAAAGTATACATATTAGGTATTGCCACGTCCGTAACAATCTGCTCTATAAAAATGTCACTTGACTGAACCCCTCAGGTGAACGCTGTAAAAATAAATAAATAGAAACTGTGCTTAAACAACAAATTTTTTGGTCACCTTGCCCCATAAAGTGCTATAATGAATGATCAAAAAATCATATGTACCCAAAAATAGTACTAATAAAACTGGCACCTTATCCCCTAGTTTCAAAAATGGGGTCACTTCTTGGGAGTTTCTACTGTAAGGGTGCATCAGGGGGCTTCAAATGGGACATGGCATCTAAAAACCATGTGGAGTTCCTTTTCTTCTGCGCCCTGCCGTGTGCCCATACAGCAGTTTATGACCACATGTGGGGTGTTTCTGTAAACCGCAGAATCTGGGTAATAAATATTGAGTTTTGTTTGGCTGTTAACCATCGATGTGTTAAAGAAAATATTTGATTAAAATGGAAAATCTGCCAAAAAAGTGAAATTTTAAAATTTGATCTCCATTTTCCTTTAATTCTTGTGGAACGCCTAAAGGGTTAACAAAGTTTGTAAAATCGGGTTTGAATACCTTGAGGGGTGTAGTTTCTACAATGGGGTCATTTATGGGGGTATCCACTATGTAGGCCCCACAAAGTGACTTCAGACCTGAACTGGTCCTTAAAAAGTGGGTTTTGGCAATTTTCTTAAAAATTTGAAGAATTGCTTCTAAACTTCTAAGCCTTCTAACGTCCTAAAAAAATAAAATGACATTTCCAAAATGATGCCAACATAAAGTAGACATATGGGGAATGTTAAGTAATAAATATTTTATGAGGTATCACTTTCTGTTTTAAAAGCAGAGAAATTGATATTTTGAAAATTGCGAATTTTTCAAATTTTTGGGTAAATTTGGGATTTTTTCATAAATAAAGGTGAAATATTTTGACTCAAATTTATGACTATCATGAAGTACAATGTGTCACGAGAAAACAATCTCTGAATGACTTGGATAAATAAAGGCGTTCCAAAGTTATTACCACATAAAGTGAGATATGTCAGTTTTGCAAAATTACGCCTGGTCAGGAAGGGGGCAAATGGCCCAGATGGGAAGTGGTTAATTGCCCACAGTGTAACTAACAGTTTTGTAACAGTAAAATAGCACTTAATTGCACACAGTGTAACTAGCAGTTTGCACTAACAGTTTTGTAACAGTGCTCTCTTTTTGTGGAACACTCTGGCAGACACTGTCTGACCCCTTTTCGGGGCAGACTAAGGCTGTCCAGACCGCTGGTTATGCTGGGCTGAGGTCTGTTTGCCTGGACAACCCGTCGGTGTTGCCATTCTGTTTCCCAGGTCTGTAAGTAATGGTGAAGTTGAAGGGTTGTAATGATAGACTCAAACGTAAAAGTCTGCTGTTATCCCCAGAGACCCGGTTTAGCCACACCAACGGGTTATGGTTGGTAACCAGAGTGAACTCTTGTCCATACAAATAGGGAATCAATTTCTTTAGTGCCCACACCAAAGCCAAACACTCTTTTTCTACCGCTGACTTCGCGTGGCAGGAGCTTACGGCTGATGTAGGCAACTGGGTGCTCCCTTCCGTCTTCGCCTACTTGGCTGAGGACAGCTCCCAGCCCGAACATGGAAGCGTCTGTATGGACGATAAAACGTTTGTTAAGGGCTGGGGCCGCCAAGACGGGAGCGTTAACAAGAGCATGTTTGAGAGCTTGGAAAGCCGTTTCACAGTGGGGAGACCAGAGGACCTGTCGAGGTAAGTTTTTCTTGGTCAGGTCAGTCAGGGGTTTGGAAAGTGTGCTGTAGTCTGGTACAAACCGTCTGTAGTACCCTGCTGTGCCCAGGAATGCTAGGACCTGAGTCTTAGTGGTGGGGGTGGGCCAATTGGCGACGGCTTCTATCTTGGCCGGCTCTGGTCGCTGTTTCCCACACCCCACCAGGTACTGTACCTCGGCCATCCCAAAGTGGCATTTTTCTGGCTTCAGAGTCAGGCCCGCAGCCCGGATCTGATCCAGAACCATTCCTACGTGAGCTAAGTGGTCCCCCCAGGACTCACTGAGGATCGCTATGTCGTCCAGGTATGCGCAAGCAAAACTCTGGAAGCCATCCAGGAGCCTATCGACCAAGCGCTGAAATGTAGCTGGGGCATTCTTCATCCCAAACGGCATTACCTTAAAATGATATAAGCCGAACGGGGTGACGAATGCCGACTTGGGGACAGCCTCCTGGGCCAGGGGAATCTGCCAGTAACCCTTGCAGAGGTCGATGGTGGTCAGATAATTTCCCCTGGCTATACGATCGAGTAGCTCATCTACCCTGGGCATAGGGTAGGCGTCCGTCACTGTCTTTTCATTGAGCCTCTGATAGTCTACGCAAAACCGGGTTGTACCATCTTTCTTGGGCACCAGGACCACGGGGGAAGCCCAGGGACTATCGGAGGGCTCAATTACCTTGAGTTGGAGCATCTCATTGATCTCCTTCTTCATCTCTGCCCTAACTGCCTCGGGGATTCGGTAAGAAGCCTGGCGTAAAGGAGCTTGTCCCGGGGTATCTACCTGGTGGGTGGTTAAGGTAGTGTACCCTGGCTTCTGGGAGAAAGTGGGGCTTTTGGACTGCAGGAGTTGGTTAAGCTGCTCCCTTTCAGTGGGGCTAAGCCGGTCCCCTATCTTGACCTGAGCTACTATATCTGCGTGGGGACTTTTTTCTTACAGATCTGGAATGGGTAGGCTGTCGGCGTCTTCCTGAGGGGGACAGCATACGGCCGTCACGTTCTCCGGCCGCTCAAGATATTCCTTGAGCATGTTCACATGGAATATCTTTCTAAGATTGCTGTCATGGAAGCTAGCTATTACGTAAGTGGTGTCTCCCCTTTTCTCCACTATCTGATAGGGGCCCTGCCAGGACGCCTGTAATTTGTCTGTCTTAACTGGCTTAAGCACTAACACCTTTTGCCCTATGGTAAAGATTCTCTTTCGGGCCCCCCGATCGTACCACACCTTCTGTCTTCTCTGGGCCGATTGGAGGTTAGCCTGCACTGATTTGGCTAATTGCTCCATTCGGTCCCTGAGTTCCAGCACGTACGGCACAATGGGGACACCGTCAGTCTCCATCTCTCCCTCCCAGTGCTCCCAGATCAGGTTTAGGGGTCCCCGTACTTTTCTTCCATAGAGCAACTCGAAGGGCGAAAACCCGGTCGTTTCCTGGGGCACCTCCCGATAAGCAAATAGGAGGTGCAGCAGAAAACGCTCCCAGTCTCGGTATTCCTGAGTAAATGTTTTGAGCATTTGTTTGAGGGTCCCATTGAACCTCTCACAAAGTCCGTTTGTCTGGGGGTGGTATGGAGAGCTCAGGAGGGACTTAATTTTGCAAACCTGCAAGAGTTGCTGAGTAAATTCGCCCGTAAATTGGGTGCCTCGGTCGGACAGGATTTCTTTCGGAAATCCTACCCGGGAAAACACCTGCACCAGCGCATTCGCTACCGTATCCGCTTGGATGTTGGATAGGGCGACAGCTTCCGGGTACCTGGTAGCGTAGTCCACTATGGTAAGAATGTAGCACTTACCAGAGGGACTAGGCGTAGCCAGCGGTCCCACTAGGTCAATAGCAACCCTGCTGAAGGGTTCCTCCACAATGGGCATATTTACTAGATGAGCTTTAGGGTGATCGCCTCTCCTCCCTACTCGTTGACACACATCGCAGGTCTTACAATAAGTCCTAACATCAGCGTGTACCCCGGGCCAAAAGAATGTGTGAGTAATGCGGTGTAGTGTGCGGGTTACAGCTAGGTGGCCTGCCAAGGGAATGTCGTGTCCTATCTTGAGTATTTCATAACGGTATTTGTGGGGCACTACTAGCTGTCGCCTCTGCTGCCCCCTTTTCTCCGTCATGCAATATAGCCTTCCCTTTTCCCATAAAAAGGTTTTGTTATCTGACCCGCTCCCTCCGGTCTCTGCTCGTTTCCGGTACTTTTGTAATGTCGGGTCAGTCTTAGATTCTGTCTCGAAAGCATCTGGGGTGTCCCAGGGTATAGGACCTAACGGGTCAGTCAAGGTCGGGGTAGGTCTTACCTGTGTCTCCCGCACCGGTGAGAGTTCTCACACCGTTCGGGCTTGGGCTCGGGTAGTCACTGGGTTCGCCTCGTGGTTGTCTACTGGAGCATAGGCAGAAGTCATGGGGCCCAAATCGTTGCCCAGTAGTACTTCGGCAGGTAAATTATCCATTATGCCCACGTTCACAGCCCCCTTTCCCGCTCCCCAATCAAGATGTACTTTAGCGGTTGGAATTTTGTACACATCCCCTCCCGCCACTCTAACGGCCACAGTCTGCCCTGATCGCTTGTGCTCCGGCACCAAATGGCTCTGGACCAGTGTAATGGTAGCCCCCGTGTCTCTTAACCCCTCGGTAGATCGCCCCTCGAGCCATACCTTCTGCCGATGGTGCTGGCGGTTGTCCGAAGCAGCATATACCGGATCTGCTTCGTGAAGTGGTCCCAAATATTCCTCCATAGGGGCCTCTTGGTTAACACAGAGCGCCCGGGCAGGACGAGATGACCCAGGGGGGTAATTATAATTCCGGGGGGTCTGGTGTGCATTAAGGGGGCAGCTAGCCATGAGGTGCCCTGGTTGCTTGCATCGGTAGCAGGTCGGTCGGGGACGATCAGAGTTGTTGTGTTCGACCTGTGCTGGGGTTCGGTAGTTCGTGGGTTCGTGTAGACGGGAGTCGTAATGTTCATCGGCCAATTTGGCTGCTTCTTCTAAAGTAGAGGGTCGTCTGTCTCGCAGCCATTCCTTCCCCTGCTGCTCCATGTCGTTATAAAAATGTTCTAAGAGAAATAATTGTAAAATTTCCTCACCAGTCACAGCTTTACTTCCGCTCATCCAGTGATTTGCCGTTCTCCGCATTCGGTGCGCCCATTCCATATGTGTGTCGTTAGGCTTCTTTCTCGTGCTACGAAATTGTCGGCGATACGTGTCAGGAGTTACAGCGTACCGCCGCAACAGTGTCTCTTTGACCAGCGCATACTGTGTCACTTCCTCAGCGCCCAGAGTCCGAAATGCTTTCAGGGCTCGCCCGGATAGTTTCCCAGAATCTGGTGCAGGGCACATTGCCTTCCGAAGTCCGCTAAATATTCATCGATTCCTGTCTCGCTCTCTAGGAAGAGTCTAAAAGCCGCATAGGGTATCTTTGGCCTCCTGGCGTTTTCGACAGGAACGATTACCTGCGGTGCTTCGGCATTGCGGTGTGCGGTCACTAGGCTGAGTTCGTGGGCTCGAGCCTTCCGTATATCCTCGTCCGCTTCTGCCATCAACTGCTGCACCAGTTCCATAGGTGGGTTCGGCCCGTACAGCGAGAGCCTCTCCCGAACAATCCTGGTCTTTTCGTCACCACTCGTGGTCGGGGTTTTTGCCATCGTGAAGCCCTGATCCAGTTCAGTTAGTTCTGCGATCAGTTCCCTTCTCGGACGGTTGCTGGCGTTCCCCCCTCTGGTTTCGAGTAAATCCTTCAGGGTCGCACGTTTCAATTTTTCGTAAGCGTTCTCCATCCGTTCAGTACCTCTCCTAGGAAATCCAGGACAATCCCACCGCTGCCATCCAAATGTTACGGTTACTCCCCGGCTAGCTGGAAGCTGGACCGCTTGGATAGTCTGGATCTCTGTTTAGGGAGAGAGAGAGGAGCCGCTTCGTCTCGATATCCAGAAGGATCCTGTAAATGTAGAACAATCCCACTAGCTATCTTACAGCTAGGATAATCCTTCCCCTCCTTCACAAACGAGTCAAGGCTGCGATTTGAGGGTCAAGCAAGAGAGAAGTTTATTGACCGGGATCTCCTTTTATACAATCCTGCCCTGGAAAGGGCTACATTTACATGATTACCACAATACCCAATCACATACGTGGTACAACCCCCACTGTTCGGGCGTAAGATGGACGCGACCACGTGCAAGGTCCCGAAATGGCGGCTACCCATGCCCAACACAAAGGATTCGTGCTGAACCCTGCGAATGGCTGAAAGTAGAGCTGGGAGGCAAAATAGCACTTAATTGCCCACAGTGTAACTAACAGTTTTGTAACAGTAAATTAGCACTTAATTGCACACAGTGTAACTAACAGTTTGCACTAACAGTTTTGTAACACCCCGTATCGACGATCGATGTGGACTAATTCCTTCTATGCCGCTGACTGCGGCATGGAAGGGGTTTACGTTTGAGGGAGCGCATTGAGTCCCCGCGCTGCTGTGGCGGGGACTCGATGTCTCAGAAGGCAGCCCGATAGCATGCAGAGTCTGCCCAATGCCTTGCACGGCATTGGGACCTGCCTTCTACGGGAGCCGAGAAGATCCAGCTTCAAGCCCGTCTCCTATACAACCTGTTTGTGTACTCCTCACTGTAGTGCACGAACAGGCAATGCATTACAATAAAAATGTATTGTAATGCATTGGAGAGGGGATCAGACCCCCAAAAGTGAACATCAGAAAAAAAGTAAAGAAAAAAAAAGTAAAAAAAAAAGTGTTTTTAAAAATACAGTCCAGCAAAGTCTGCCTTCCAAAAACCGTATGGCCTTCCTTTCCTTCTTCGCCTTGCCGTACCACATATGGGCCATACATATTGAGTTTTGTTTGGCTGTTAACCCTTGCTTTGTAACTAGAAAAAATGGATTCAAATGGAAAATCTGCCCAAAAACTGAAATTTTGACATTTTATCTCTATTTTCCATTAATTCTTGTGGAACACCTAAAGGGTTTACAAAGTTTGTAAAATCAGTTTTGAATACCTTGAGAGGTGTAGTTTCTAAAATGGGGTAATTTGTTTCTATTATGTAAGCCTCACAAAGTGACTCCAGACCTGAACTGGTCCTGAAAAAGTGGGTTTTAGAAATTCTCTGAAAAATTTGCTTATAAACTTCTAAGCCTTGTAACGTCCCCAAAAATTAAAATGGCATCCCCAAAATGATCCAAACATGAAGTAGACATATGGGTAATGTAAAGTAATAACTATTTTTTGAGGTATTACCATCTATTATAAAAGTAAAGAAATTGAGATTTGGAAATTTGCTAATTTTCTACATTTTTGTTGAATTAGAAATTTTTTATAAATAAAAATAAAGAAATTTTAGTCAATTTTAAAGTTATCACCACATAAAGTGACACTTTAGATTTGCAAAAAATGGCCTGGTCCTTAAGGTGAAAAATGGCCTGGTCCTTAAGGGGTAAATTAATTTTTCATAATTTTATTGTCACATTTTTTTATATTTAATTAGTTGCACTGTATTATTATTATCTTAAATAAATATATATTTTGATTACCACTGCGTTTTCTTTTGTCGTCAAACTTAACACAGATCATGAGCTCTTATAGGCTTGGTATTTATGTTAATAGGTTAGAATCTCCTCCCTTACAGATTCTAATTTATTTACATAAATAATATAGACTGTTAATCAGAGCAGTATAAATATTCTGACACGAGCTGAGGTGAAGGGTCCCAAGCCGTCATTTCTTCTCCAAAAAGGCAGTACCAGCCCTGCACACATATGTAGAACAGAAGGTGGGCCAGTCCTTGAGCCAGTCGGTGTCTGCCATAGTGCACGGCAGCGCCGACGTGTGGAGCTGTAACTACGGTCAAGGACAATATATGTCCTTTATGGCCCACTAGGTAAATGTGGTTCCTGCCCAGCCACACCAGCAACTTGGCTAGGTGATGCCGCTTACGCCGCCACGTTCTCACTCCGTTGGTCCTGCAACAATGTCCGCCTCTGCCTCCTCATTCTCCACCGTGTCCTCAGCCTCCACTGCAGGGACAATTCACAGTGCCCCTTCAGCATACCACGGTGTCACGCTGTTCTGCACCTTGTTTTCATTGAGTCACACAGGGAAGGAACTACTCTGTGTCCTTCATCAAGAAATTGAATCCTGGCTCTCTCCTTGACAACTCAAAATCGGAATCATGGTGACCGACAATGAGAAGAACATAGTGTTGGCGCTGAGTCAAGGAGGGCTTAGCCATGCGCCCTGCATGGCGCACATGCTCAATCTGGTTGTAAAGCGGTTCCTGAAGTCTTCTGCTCATCTGCAAGACATCCTGAAAATGACCAGGAAACTTTGCATGCAATTCAGCCACTCGTACACAGCAAAGCACACGCTCCTTGAGCTGCAGCTGCAGAACGACATCCCCCAACATAGGCTGATATGCGACATTTCCACCCATTGGAATTCCATCCTCTATATTTTGGACAGATTATTTGAACAGAGAAAGGCCATAAATGATTTATTGATGATACAGGCAGACAGCGATACTCCCCTGTGTAACTTTGATGTTAGCCAATGGCAGTTCATGCTTGACACCTGCCGTTTGCTCAGGCCCTTTGAGGAGGCCACTTTATTATTATTATTATTTTTTATTATTATAATCCTGGGGAAAAAAATAATACAGTACAAATACAGCCTGTCATTACAATATCTTTAGCCATAACTGTGCCATATGATCTTCTCAGTCACCAGAGCAATTTTTATATTTTTTATTCTCCCTCCCATTCCTCTAACCTACCCATAACTTCATCCCCCCTAACCCTCGCAACAGCTAACAATATAGCTCCACGTTGATTGCCATATAATGTATATAGATAGTTTATGAGGACTCAATCGTCTTATCTATGCATCTAGTTTACCCAGCGTTCCTCTCATTTGGGCCTCCAAATACCACTGTGTTTGCTTAAAAGGAAACAGCAATTTCACAATTTCCACATCTGTCAAAGCGAATTAAATAAACATTCTCCCTTTTTTTTATATCTGTCTGTGGCTTTTTCTTTATCACGCTCAGTATTTAGTCTCTCCAAATATAATAATTGTTTCACACTTCTTCCTATGAGGGGGTCTCTGGTTGTAACCAGTGCCTTAATATATATTTTTTTACCACCATAAGTAACAGATGTATTCGGGTTTTGAGGGTTTTGCCGTACTGATATTCCCCACAACGCCTCTATATACTGTATGGCTTGTGCCCATAATGGCTGCAGATCTGGGCAGGTAAATAGACCATGCTGAAGCCCCACTCTTGACAATTGAGGCCACGTTATTTGTCAGTCGTCAGGACTACGGGATGAACACTGTCATTCCACTGCTTTATGTCCTGGAACAGATGCTGCTAAATCTGGCTGGCCAGGGGACAAGAGACGTGGTGACTACATCTCACGGCCACAAAAGCCCTGTGGGGGCTGAACTACAGGAGGAGGAGGAAGACATTCGAGCACAAGCAATGTGTAGAAATGGGTGGTTTTGCTACACAGGTGACAGGAGAGGAGGAGCAGGAGCAACCAGAGGAGCTACAGGGCGATGAGGAAAACGAGGCAGAGGACCCAGACACACCGTGGCAGTATGCAGTGGAGATGGAGGCAGGGAGTCCCTCCGAGTCATTTGGGCAAATGGTCTGATGCAAGCTCACTTGCTTGCGTAGTGACAGCCGAATTGTCACCATTTCACAGAGGGATGACTTCTGCCTCTCCACCATGTTAGTCCATCGCTACCAGTCCAAAATGGGGACCTTTTTCACACCCGCTTAGAGGGAGGACAAACTGTACTATCGAGACATCCTATGTAGTCAGTTGGCCGCTGCCTATGTGCGTTATCACGCATCCTCACGCAAGTCTGCGCTGGGCCCTCTGCACTTACGTTCCACTGCCATGGCTGCTGGGGGAGCAGTACCAGATCCATCAGCAGCAGCTTAAGTCCAGAGTCGCTGTGTCACGCTCGTGTGTGGTGGGAAAACACCACACCGAGCATAGGAGGGAAAGGGGATACCGGAATAAGGCCTGGAAACTAGGGAAGGAAGATGGACACCTCCTAGAGAACCCTAACTCCAGTCCTGACAGACTACCAGTATGAACAGGCCCAAAAGGTAGGCTGTCATGCCCTGCTCGGACGGTGTGCGGAGGTCTGTCAGATTGGCAGCACGTGTCTAACCTTTTGTTTGTTTTGGAATCATGCTGGATCCGCCTTCCTTCAGGTGCTCTGGGTGGGGTCATTGGCTTAAATTGCCTTCAATCCCAGAGGGCGTTGCGGGTTATAGAATTCATTCTGGCCTAGGATTCAGGAAGGAAGGATTGTCTGTTCCAGCTCAGATAAGTTTCATTTCTGTTTCTGTTGTTTGCGGTCTAGGCTATTTGTGTGTCTTCTGCCCCTTCTCCCCTTTCACCATCTCAGGGATTCTAGGGTGTTTGCAGTCCAGGCACGAGGACACTTCATACCTACCATCAAGGTCTGAATGTGGGCTTAGCAGCATAGGGAGAGAAGTCAGGGATGTGCTAGGAGGTGACCTGTCCCCAGCATCTAGCCTAGACACTTGTATATTTGGTTGTCTGTGTATCTGAGTTCCTGTCCGCCGTGACATAGGCAAGTTCATACACCAGATACCTAGAATCCTATCTCACCCTATAAGACCTTGGAACTAATGTCAGGACTGAGTCTACTTGTTCCTCCAAAGGGAAGGACAAACAGGAGTCTCCCTCAGGCCTAATGACAAACAACAGGGAAAGGCAGCACACATACAGTATATCAAAACAAAATACAAAAAGGAACGGAAACACTTATCTTCAATGAAGCTTTGGTAGCACCAGGAACTCAGCCGAGAACCAAACACAAGCTAACCACAAGTCCAACAGAAGCTATAAACCGCATATCATAGTGGGAGAAACAACAATAAATAGAGAAGGTTAAATGACCACATTAGCAACACCTGGGGATAGAAGGTGTGGCAAGCACCAGAAACAACATAGAAGTCATTTGATCCAAAAGGAAAACATGTCAGATCAAACCACGTGTTGCCAGTCTCACAGATCTCCTGCCACCTGTCGTGGGAATGACCGTGACACGCTGAACAGTTTTCTTCACCCACCTACTGAAGAAACTGCTCACCAGCAGCAGAAGCTAGACATAGAACAGAACCTGAACCAGCAGGTTTTGGCATACTTGGAGTGCACCCTGCCACCCCACATTGAAGATCCCCTGGACTACTGGGCAGCCAAATTAGATTTGTGGCCGCAACTGGCTGAGTTTGTCCTGGACAAGCTTTCCTGCCCGGCCAGCAGTGTGGCATCAGAGCAGGTGTTTACTATGGCGGGGGCCATAGTTACCCCAAGTAGAACTGGCCTGTCCACCCAAAATATAGAGAAACTGACATTTGTGAAAATGAATCAGGCGTGGATCAGCCAGGATTTTCAAACAACAATGCCTGATGCATCAGACTAGATCATCCATGGTGCCACACCAACACTTTGACAAAAGAGACCTGTTTCTTCTGGTTACCTGCTTCAGCTACTATTCTGATGCTGCCATCCGCATGATGCCACACCTGCTGCCAGGTGCTCTTACTGTCAGCCACCATCTTCTGCTGGTACTGGTGTTGCCCACCACCTACCCACTCTGTCACTGGGCCACTCTGTGGTCTCCTCATGCTGCTGCCACCTCACCACTATATGGTCTTCTCATGCTGCTGCCACTTCACCACTATATGGTCTTCTCATGCTGCTGCCACTTCACCACTCTGTGGTCTCCTCATGCTGCTGCCACTTCACCACTCTTTGGTTTCCTCATGCTGCTGTCACATCACTACTCTGTGGTCTCCTCATACTGCTGCCACCTCAACACTATGTCTCTGAGCCACTCTGTGGTCTCCTCATGCTGCTGCTACTTCACCACTCTGTGGTCTCCTCTTGCTGCTGCCACATCACTACTCTGTGGTCTCCTCATACTGCTGCCACCTCAACACTATGTCTCTGAGCCATTCTGTGGTCTTCTCATGCTGCTGCCACGGATGAAGATGTTTGTATTATCTTAACAGATCCGTCTGTGCAGATCCATAACGAATCCGCACCAAACGCGAGTGTGAAAGTAGCCTTAAATAACAATTACAGCACAATATATTAGTAAATCGTCCAGAAATTCAGGACATTCCAAAGGGTTCACTTACTATTTTTTGGAACTACAGTACTGTGCAAAAGTTGGAATAAAAGCGCTAAAAAGTAAGAATGCTTTCAAATATAGAAGTGTTACTACTTACTAGTTCATTTTTTTATCACTGAACAAAATGCAAAGTGAATAAAGAAAAGTGAAATCTAAATCCATTTAGTATTTGGGGTGACCGTCCACTACCTCCAGGTCTTCTAGGTACACTGGTACACAGTTTTTGAAGGACCAGATGTTCCTGACATCTTGGAGACCTAAGCCCAGATCTTCTGTGGATGTAGGCTTGCTTCGATCCTTCTGTCTCTTCATGTAATCAGAGACAGACTGGATGATGAGATCAGGGCTCTGTGGGGCCATATCATCCCTTCCAGGACTCCTGATGGTAGTTCTTAATGACATTGGCTGGATGTTTGGGGTCATTGTTCTGCTGCAGAATAAACTTGGAGTCAATTAGATGCCTCCCTGTTGGTATTACATGATGGATAAGTATCTGCCTGTATTTATAAACATTAATCACTATTGATCCTGACCACATCTCCAACTTCCTTTCATGCTGGACGGAATTCTTTAGATTGAATTCTATTCTGTATGTAGGACACATTCGGTCACGTGGATAATTTTGAGCCATAATTGCAGCCAGGGCATTATGTTTGGGGCTCGTGTTGTTTTGCACTTTGCATTTAGCTCAATATCAATAATGACAGTAATGAAAATGATCTGATATAAAGAAGATCAAATCTAACATGGAAACGTCTTCTCCTCCCCGAGGAAATGCAATGAAATGACAAGTGTCCCATGGAGATTAAAGGATAATTAACTTTCACTTATCTTCAGCAAAGAGGATATGTTACAAAGAAATAAGAAGAGGAGGGTAGAATACAGGTTAAAAAAGATAAATGTCAGGGTGGTGCAGAGATGATACAATCTCCATATTCTGCTCTGGGCTTTCTCCTGTACTCATTGTCTTGTCTCATTGCTATGTATTATATATCAGCTGTCTGCCCAATCAAACCTGGTGACATATATTCAGTGAATTTATTACCTGATATAAAAAAAAAACTATAGATAACTTTTTTTTTTATTACATCCGAATAAAAATAATACTAATCAAAAAGGACAGAAATTATAGATGGGCAAATTTATGGAAAATTATTTTGGGTCCAAGTGTAACAAATGGGTCAAACAATTTGATTATCTTCCATAGCACATGGGGTGTTGTTGCCTCTTCTTATGAAAAAGTAAAAAAACATAGCACCCCACTAGAAAAGCTCAGTAAAGACAGACAGGAGGCAAGTGAGAGGCTTCTCTTGGGCTGCAAGGAGAAGGAGCAGGAGAAATGCTGTGACCCATGTCTCAAAGGCACGGTGTCAGACTCAGAGGAGAACCATCTGGTCTACAGTGTCATCCTCTTCGACCTCAATCCTCATTGTCCTCAATAATAATGTTGCACCTACCAAAAGTAAGGGAGAACTGTGGACTGTTGCTACTAATACTGGCCGGACGGGTGGTGCCTGCTGCACTGGCACTGCTGTTTGCTCTACTACAGCCACCCACACTCCCACTCACAAATAACGAGGCACGGGTATTTTGTTTTCTACTCTGACTTTTACCAGCCATTTTATAATTAAACACTGACCAGTCACAGCTTTGGTACACTGATTATTAAACAGTAGCAATTTGTAACAGGTTTTTTTTTTTTTTTTGGAGGGGGGGTCGGGGTGTGTTAGTTATTTTAAAATAGACACAACCCTTCTACATACACACTGCACATTGGTATTGACAATTTACAATGATCTATTGACATACCGTATTTTTTGCCCTATAAGACGCACCTGCCCATAAGACGCAGGTTTTTGAGGAGGAAAATAAGAAAAGAAAAAAATTTGAACCAAAAGGTGTGCTTTTGGTAGGTTTTAAACTAATGGTGGTCTGTGGATGACACTATTATGTGGGATCTGTTGAGGACACTGTTATGGGGGATCTGTGGGTGACACTGTTATGGGGGATCTGTGGGTGACACTGTTATGGGGATCTGTAGGTCACACTTATCGGGGATCTTTGGGTGACACTGTTATGGGGATCTCTGGATGGCTCTTATTGGGGTCTCTGGATGGCACTGTTAGGGGGATCTGTGGTTGACACTGTTATGGGGGGGGGGGATCTGTGGATGACACATATATAGCATCTTATGCTTTGTGTCATCCACTGATCCCCTCCATAACAGTGTCCCTGTAGTGTGAATGACCCCCAATACAGGGTTTGGGGGTCACATCTGGTTTTATAATGACAGCGGGGCCCCTACAGTGACTGTATTCTACTACACGGGCCCCACTCACTGTATGTAATCGTATCTGTAATTGTAGGCATTGTTAACGTATACAAATTCTGGGTATCAGCGCCTGTATTACGGTACTTACAAGCGCTCGGTAGCAGAGAGGAGGGAGGAGGCAGGCCGGGAGGCAGCGTGAGTCACTACATCATGCACCCACGCCGCGTGCTTTATTCATAAAGTGGGCGGCGCAGGCGTGTGACGTAGTGACTCATGCTGCCAGCACCCGTCCTCCCTGCCTGCCTCCTCCCTCCTCTTTGCTACCGAGCGCTTGTAAGTACCGTAATACAGGCGCTGATACCCAGAATTTGTATACATTAACAATGCCTACAATTACAGATACGATTATATACAGTGAGCGGGGCCCATGTAGTAGAATACAGTTACTGCACGGGCCCCGCTGTCATTATAATAGCAGATGCCGGCCCCCAGCCCCTCCTCCCTCTCAGCTGATACACCCGCCGTGCGGCATCGCGGCGTATCACTGAAAATTAGGCAAAATGCAGCATTCGCCCCATAAGACGCACTGCTATTTTCCCCCCACTTTTGGGGGGGGGGGGAGTGCGTCTTATAGGGCGAAAAATACGGTAGTTAAATACACTGAATTAAACTGGCATATTGATGCAGCAATATTCATTAAATTAAACTGGTATATTGGGGCAGTAGAATACTTTGAATTAAACTCGTATATAGAAGCAGTAAAATATGTTGAATTAAACTGATAGACTGAATAAAAAGAGAAAGGCCCAATTAAACGTCCCATTCTAAAAACACACTGTACACTGGTATTAGCAAATTAGAAAGGTATACTGATGCAGTAAAAAATGATGAATAAAACTAGTATATTGACACACCAGAATGCACTGAATTAAACTGGCATATTGATGCAAACTGTCTTTTCAGTAATTAACAGGAAGAGGCGTAACAAAACGTCGACTTCCACGAAAGAAGTATTGACAATTTACAATGGTACATTGAAGCAGTGAAATGCGCTGAATTAGGCTACTCTCACACTAGCTTTTTTGCTGGATCCGCCAGGGTTCAGCAAAAATGTATCAGTTACTGATAATGCAACCATCTGCATCTTTTATGAACGGATCCGGTTGTATTATCTTTAAAATAGACAAGACGGATCCGTCATGAACTCCACTGATAGTCAATAGAGGACGGATCCATTTTCTATTGTGTCAGGTTGTATCAGAGAAAATGGAATCGTCCCCATTGTTGACTTGCAGTGTGGGTCATGACGGATCCGTTTTGCTCCGCATCCCAGGACGGATGAGAACGAAATGTATTTTGGAGCATTCTGTTCTGTTCAGTTACGTTTTGTCCCCATTGACAATGAATGGGGGCAAAATGGAAGCGTTTTTTTTCCGGTATTGAGACCCTATGACGGATCTCAATACCGGAAAATGGTACTGCTATTGTGAAAGTAGCCTAAAACTGGTATATTGATGCACTAAAAGGAGTTGAATTAAATTGTTATATTGATGCAGTAAAATCTGTTAAACTACCCAAATATAAAACTGTTTTAGAAAGAAAAAGGTGCCATTACACACTGTATCTAGTGATTTTTTTTTTTTTTTTTGGGAGGCTGGATACTCAAGCACTTGAAAAAAATGATTCTTATGCAGGATTTTGGTGATTGTAATGCATTCCATGAAGCTTTCCACTTTCCAGCAGCAACCCTCAATGTAAAGCAAAACACATGGAACAATGATACAATGCTGTCCCTATTTACTGATAAAACCCTGACATATCTACCATTAAATTAAATCTACCTAACTAGATATACTCCAAACTATCCCTGCAACACAGTAATATAGGTGGCTTGTGGCTTGTATTGCCTGCTATGCACAAAGATATAACTACTATAATACTGCCCCTATGTACAAGAATATAACTACTATAATACTGCCCCTATGTACAAGAATATTACTGCTATAATACTGCTCCTATGTACAAGAATATAACTACTATAATACTGCTCCTATGTACAAGAATATAACTACTATATGACTGCCTCCTCTGTACAAGAATATAACTACTATAATACTGCTCCTATGTACAAGAATATACGGTAACTACTATAATACTGCCTCCTATGTACAAGAATATAACTACTATAATACTGCTCCTATGTACAAGAATATTACTACTATAATACTACTCCTATGTACAAGAATATAACTACTATAATACTGCTCCTATGTACTAAAATATAACTACTATAATACTGCTCCTATGTACAAGAATATATTTACTATAATACTGCTCCTATGTATAAGAATATCACTACTATAATACTGCTCCTATGTACAAGAATACAACTACTATAATACTGCTCCTATGTATAAGAATATAACTACTATAATACTGCTCCTATATACAAGAGTATAACTACTATAATACTGCTCCTATGTACAAGAATATAACTACTATAATACTGCTCCTATGTACAGGAATATAACTACTATAATACTGCTCCTATATACAAGAGTATAACTACTATAATACTGTCTCCTATGTACAAGAATATAACTACTATAATACGGCTCCTATATACAAGAATATAACTACTATAATACTGCTCCTATGTACAAGAATATAACTACTATAATACTGCTCCTATATACAAGAGTATAACTTAATGATTTTCCTATTTCATGACGTAAAGTCATAGTTTTATTAAAGACACGGAGGCGAGTATTGCTTTCTCCTTCTTTACTTCCACCAACAGCAGCAAAGGAGAAATTAACATAATCAAAACAATAAAGGCCCCTCCCCTCACAGATCCTATAATAAGCAGTGTCCTCTTTATATCTTCCTCTTTCTTTGAATCCACGACACCAACCGCCAACCATAACCGAAAACGAACCGAACTGGAACTGGTTCCGACACCGACCATTCTGGTCCCTCCAACTGAAGAACTCAAGCCAACATGGCGAACATCTCAGGAAACCTGGAACAACACGGAACGCCATCTGCCAAGGAGTTTTCAACCTGAAACAGAATAAATAATATAGCCAGTGTAAACACATGGGTACAAAATGCGCAATCTCGACCCTATAACGGTCGTACATCAAAACGTCGCTGAAACAAAACCATAATAAACCTTAACGGTAAAACGTCATAAATAACAATAATAGACAGTTCAATAGTCAATAACAATAATACCATAACAATAGGGGGGGCAGGAGAAACCTAGGGCGGGCAATACTCGCCTCCGTGTCTTTAATAAAACTATGACTTTACGTCATGAAATAGGAAAATCATTAAGTTTTACAGCAAGACACGGAGGCTTCGTATTGCAAGTTCAAAGCTGCTCAATAATAGCTGAAAACACATGAGTTGGAGGACGGAAATAAAACTCTGTCAACGTCGTGGCCCTAGACCAGTCAGCCAGACGCAGAATGTCCTCCAAACGAGCCCCCGAAACTGCCAGGGCAGTAGCAGCCGCGCCCCTGGCCGAGTGAGCGGTAAAGATCGTCGTATCAATCCCGGAAAGGGACATGACCCACTTCATCCAACGCGCCAAAGTGGGACTGGTCACCGGGCCAAAGGGATGGCGAATAGAGAGGAAAAGCTGCGGATTGTCCGCAGAACGGTGAGACCGAGTGCGCAACTCATATTCCCGTAAGCAAACAACAGGACAGAGCGCCGGAGAAGACGGAAAACTGGGATAGGACACAGACCGAATATTGGTCTTGGTACGCCGCGTGATGTTAAAAGTAACACCCTCGGGCGTAAAGGATCTGGCATCATGATCCAGAGCCCTGACATCAGAGACCCTCTTACAGGAAATCAGGCAAAAAAGGGTCAGCAATTTGGCCGAAAGCTGACGGAGGGAAAGAGCCGCATTGTCGGGCCAGGAAGAGAGGAAAGAAAGGACCAGGGAAACATCCCACGTAGTGGTGAAACGTGGCCGAGGAGGCCGAGCCAAACGCGAGCCACGTAAAAGTCGAGACACCAAAGGGTGTTGACCAGCAGGAACGCCATCAAATCCCTGATGAGTCGAGGAAATCGCAGAACGGAACAAATTGATGGTCCGATAAGCTTTCCCTGCTTCAAAAAGAGATGTCAGGAATTGCAACAAATGGGTTACAGATGCCGAAACGGGATCCAGGTCCCGTTCCATGCACCAGCCAACCCAAGATCCCCAAGCTGCCCGGTAAGATTTTCGGGTGCCGGGAGCCCAAGCGTTGTCCAGGAGGCGTCTAGTTGCCTCCGAAATTCCCTCGACCTCACCTGGAGTCCTGAGATTCGGCACGCCAGAAGTTGAAGGGAGCCGTCGACCAGGAGGGGATGTGGGGCACCCAGCGGGTCCTGGAGGAGATCCGTCCGCGTCGGGAGTAGGAGAGGTACATCCACCAGGAGTTCCAGGAGAATCGGGTACCAGGCTTGAGACCCCCAGAAGGGGATCACCACCACCAATTCCGCCGCCTGACGACGAGTCTGTAACAGCATCCTCGGAATCATGGCAAACGGCGGAAACGCGTAATGTAGGGCTGCAGACCAGTCCTGGAGAAACGCATCCACCGCCTCTGCTTCCGGATCCGGACGCCAGCTGAAGAACCTGGGCAGGTGAGTGTTGAGACGGGACGCGAAGAGGTCTATGGAACAAGGACCCCAGACGTCCGAGATCATGGAGAACATCTCCGGATTTAACCTCCAGTCGCTGCCGTCCGTGAAGCATCGGGAGCTCCAATCCGCTCGGTAGTTGTGAAGACCCGGAAGATACTCCGCTTGAACCATGATGTCCCTGGAAAGACAGTAGGACCAGAACTCCTTCGCCAGACGGGCTAAGGTGGCCGATTGAGTGCCGCCTAGGTGATTGACGTATCGGACCGCCGACACATTGTCAATGCGTAGACGGATGCATGCATGAGCTATGCCCCTGGTGAAACTCCTGATGGCAAACGAACCCGCTAGAAGTTCCAGAGCGTTGATGTGAAAACGGGTCTCGGACTCCGACCATCGACCCCCAGTGGAGATACCCTCGCAGTGGGCCCCCCAGCCTTGGAGACTCGCGTCCGACTCTACCGTGAATTCCGGTTGGAATCCGAAAATTGCTCTGCCGTTCCAGGCCTCCAAGTTGCTCAACCACCAACGGAGTTCCTCCTGAGCTTCCTGATCCAGAATCACCGCGTCTGCAAACGAGGCCCCGGCACGGAGGTGGGCGATCTTCAGGCGCTGTAAAGCCCGATAATGGAGTGGAGCGGGGAAGACAGCCTGGATAGAGGAGGCTAATAGCCCAATGATGCGAGCCAGATGGCGCAGCGATAGGGAGGGAGTAGAGAGAGCATGTCTCAACTCCTTGCGTATCGTCCGTAACTTCTCTGCAGGAAGACTGAGGGATTCCGCGACAGAGTCCACCGTGAAGCCCAGAAACTCCATACGTCGAGACGGTGTGAGGCAGGACTTCTCGAGATTGAGTAGAAAACCCAGACCCGTCAGCAGATCCGAGGTCCACTGGAGGTGTTGTAGCAGAGACTGCTGACATTGGTGCATAATGAGGATGTCGTCCAGGTATATGACAAGACGCACCCCCCGACTCCGCAGCCAGGCCATGACTGGGCGCAGTAACTTGGTGAAGCACCAGGGCGCTGAGGAAAGGCCGAACGGTAGGCAAGTGAAGCGCCACACCTCGCCCTTCCACAGGAAGCGAAGAAGGTCCCTGGAGGAGGAGGCAACCGGAACCGTCAGATAGGCATCTTTGAGATCCAGCTTCACCATTCAGTCCCCCGGAATCAGCAAGTCCCGAAGGAGGTGAATCCCCTCCATCTTGAAGTGGCGGTAGAGCACCACAGATTTCAGAGCCCGGAGATTTATGACTGGACGAAATTGTCCCCCTTTTTTCTGAACTAGAAAAATGTGGCTGAGAACGCCCCTTCGGGTAGGAGGGGCCCTTTCTATCGCATCCTTGTGCAAGAGGGAAAAAAGTTCTACGTCCACCAGCTCCCTGTCCGGCAGCGCCCGGGGAGGGGGAGACAGGACGAGATCTGGGGAACCCGTAAGTTCTATGTGGAACCCTTGCACAGTGTTCAGCACCCATGGATCTGAAGTGATGTTGGACCAAACGTGGGAACATAGACGGAGTCTGCCCCCTACACGAGGGGAGAAAGAAGTCCCCAGTGGGTAAAGACTTACCGAAGGATTTTCTGTAGTTCGGATTTCCTCTAACCGACCTGGAACGCCATTGGCCGCCTCTGGCCGGGAAGAACGAGGGGGGATTCCTTTGGTCCTGGAATGGAGGCCTCTGGTTGAAGGAGCCTCGGCCCGAGCTGCGGGCTTGATAACTGGAGCGGCCGGACAGACGGCCCCTACCACTGCCGGCCCTAGTGGAGACCCGTCCTGAAATACCCTTTTCATGGAGGACTGGGCCTTGTCCAATGTGGTGAATGCTCCAACGTACCTGCTGAGGTCCTTAATAAACAAATCCCCGAACAGTTGACCCTGAGCCTCCTTCCCTGTCTCAGTGAGTGCCAGGTTGGCCAATTTTGGGTCAATTTTAAAAAGAATGGCTTTACGCCTTTCAATGGACAGGAAGGAGTTAGTGCTGCCCGCGATGCAAATGGCTCTTTGGATCCAGCCCGTAAGCTCCTCCGGATCGACCGGAGAGCCGTCCACTCTGGCCGATTCGGCCATCTCAAAGATCTTGGCGAGGGGACCAAAAATGTCGAGGAGCTTGTCCTGACAGCTCTTTATAGCGGAATCTAGCCCTTTACGGGGATTCCAGCCGGTTTTAGCCAAGAACTGCGTCATCTTTTGATCCACAGATGGCGTTTCACAGACCTTGTTGGGGATCAATGGTCTGGGGCATTCCGCACGGAGCTTGCTGCGCGCCTCCTTGCTGAGAGGACGACGCACCCAATGCTCCAGGTAGTTGCTAACGTGAGCTACCGGCATCCACTCCGCCGACCTAGGGTGGTGGAGGGCATCAGGGTCAAATAGTGGGTTGCCAGAAGGATCCACCAGGCTAGAAGCCGCGTTGGGGGCAGAGGTGGATGCGCCCACGGACCCAGATGTGGACGGCCTAGGGCCTGAGGTACTTGGAAACTCCTGTTCCATCTCCAACTCCCCATCAGAGTGGTCATCTGCCTCCGCATAAGCCTCCATGTCAGATTCATTATCAGAATCTATGTCATCAGTTTGTGCTCTAGCACGTTTCCACGTTCGCGCCCTTTCTGCCTGGCGCGGTAAGGCTCTTTTGCGCGATCTAAGCGCGCTATCCTGGGTGGCTTGGATCACACCAATCAAATTCTCCTGGGCAGGAGGTTCAATGGTAGGCTGCGGGTTAGTGGGTGTAGGCATTAGAGTAGAGGGGCCTGGAGCATGGGCAGATAAGGCCTGAGATATGGTCTGAGAAATCATTGAGGACATGGAGCCCATGGCCTCTATGATGGCACTAGACACTGAGCGTTGTAGCTCCAGGGCCTGTGCGCTCATGGCTGGCAAGCTGGGGTCCCCCGAGGGTGGGGGGGGGGATTAGGCCCAGGGGGAGAGCGGTCTGAGTACATGCTATAGATTCTCTTAAACTAAGGACTAATTGGAGGGCAATCGATGGGGGCACCTAGTCTAACAGTGCCTAACAGTGGCGCCTAATCTGTGGCAGAAAAAACGAACCTATCTAGGGGTTAGTCACCCCAAGCGCCGCAGGTAGCAGAAGCCGATCCGGAGTTGAGCGGAGTAGCGGAGCACTGGTGAATGCTCCGAAATCTCGCGAGAGGACGGGCGGGGGCTCCCAAGATGGCCGCCGAGATCTCGTGAGATCTCGGAGCCGCGGGAAGCCACAGGAGAAAAAGCCCGCCGAAAGCCTATGCCGCCGGAGACCCGGGGGGAGGAATCGGAGCGGCGCAGAGGTAGGGGGAGAGGAGGGGGCTAGAGAACACACCCCAAGTGAAAGGATGAGGGGAAAAAGAGTAAATGCCAAGGCAGAGGGGAGAGAGGAAGGGGGGAACGACCCCCAGATGCAGGCCGCAACAGGTGTATGGGGGATAAAGCAATACTGGGATAAAAACCCCACAACGAAGTGAAAACAGGGGGGGACCCTGCAACAGATCAGAACAGCATAAATATACTAGGCCAGTATTGAAATACCAAGCAAAGACACAAATGCTTCCTGAATCAAAAATCACCTAATCAAATAAATAAATAACTTATCTTTGGTGGAGCAGCAAAGAAAGAGGAAGATATGAGGAGGACACTGCTTATTATAGGATCTGTCAGGGGAGGGGCCTTTATTGTTATGATTATGTTAATTTCTCCTTTGCTGTTATTGGTGGAAGTAAAGAAGGAGATAGCAATACTCGCCTCCGTGTCTTGATGTAAAACTACTATAATACTGCTCCTATGTACAAGAATATAACTACTATAAAACTGCTCCTATGTACAAGAATATAACTACTATAATACTGCCTCCTATGTACAAGAATATAACTACTAAAATACTGCTCCTATATACTAGAATATAACTACTATAATACTGTCTCCTATGTACAAGAATATAACTACTATAATACTGCTCCTATGTACAAGATTATAACTACTATAATACTGGCTCCTATGTACAAGAATATAACTACTATAATACTGCCCCCTATGTACAAGAATATAACTACTATAATACTGCTCCTATGTACAAGAATATAACTACTATCATACTGCCCCTATTTACAAGAATATAACTACTATAATACTGCTCCTATGTACAAGAATATAACTACTATAATACTGCCTCCTATGTACAAGAATATAACTACTATAATACTGCTCCTATGTACAAGAATATAACTATTATAATACTGCTCCTATGTACAAGAATATAACTACTCTAATACTGCTCCTATGTACAAGAATATAACTACTATAATACTGCTCCTATCTACAAGAATATAACTACTATAATACTGCTCCTATATTCAAGAATATAACTACTATAATACTGCTCCTATGTACAAGAATATAACTACTATAATACTGCTCCTATGTACAAGAATATAACTGCTATAATACTGCCTCCTATGTACAAGAATATAACTACTATAATACTGCTCCTATGTACAAGAATATAACTACTATAATACTGCTCCTATGTACAAGAATATAACTACTATAATACTGCTCCTATGTACAAGAATATAACTACTATAATACTGCCTCCTATATACAAGAATATAACTACTATAATACTGCCTCCTATGTACAGGAATATAACTACTATAATACTGCCCCTATTTACAAGAATATAACTACTATAATACTGCTCCTATGTACAAGAATATAACTACTATAATACTGCTCCTATGTACAAGAATATAACTACTATAATACTGCCTCTATGTACAAGAATATAACTACTATAATACTGCTCCTATGTACAAGAATATAACTACTATAATGATCTTTTTATTTAAAAACAGGCAACAAAATATTACAATACACTTACTATAAAATCATAGAAAAGAATAAATATAAAGTGACATCACAATGCATTATACAATTGCTGACACATGGATGTTCCTCCAGTACATGTTATTGCGGTTATTTTTCAAGTCCTTCTTATATATCATCTTCAGACTTTCCTGGATATTATATAAGATTTTATCACAGGTCAGGAGCTCTCTGTTGATGACCAGGCAGCACCGCGCACACCACAGATGGTACATGGTCACCACATTCACTACATACAGGGCACTTTTGCTGTATTGTCTGAGATCTGGGGGGAAGTCTCCATACAAAAGCTGATTATACGGCTGTCCCACTAGATGTGGTAACTGAAGGGACCGTGACACGGCCTCCCATACCTGGACACTGAACGGACAGTCCAGCAGAAGATGCTCCATGGTCTCCAGTACCTGACGGCATTGCTCTCTAGGGCAGGATCTGTCTGGCACATTTCTACACTTTAGATTGTCCCTGACATACATTTTACCATGAAATGCCAGCCATGACACATCCTTCATGTGAGCGGGGACTCTGGGGTCCTCCAGGATTTTCACAGCCTGTTTTACATCCAGGTTCGGGGCGTTCCTCAGCTGAATATGGGCACTAAACTGAGATATCAGCAGGTTCTTATACATCTCTTTCCTACTGAGTTGCTTTACTTCACCATATAAGATTTTCCATTTAATGATCTTGCTAATTGCTTGTACCGCATACCAGGAAACATTATTCTTAATGCGCCCCGAGATCCTCTTAATGGGGTCACCTACCGACCACACAGAGACAAAATGCTGTATCTGGTTCTTAAACAGACGACTCCACAGTTTCAACTCTAAACTCTTACAAAATGAGAAATTCCTCATCAGAAACATTAGGTTAAAGAAGAGCTCTGGGCAGGGCATGGACAGGCCACCCTCCTTCTGGGGGAGATAGACAATGTTCCTCCTGACTATATTCACCCTATTACCCCACAAGAAGTGGAAGAAGATATTGGTCAGTCTGGTAAGTAACTTATCGGGCACTGGGAACACCACACTGACATAGAGGAATAGCGGGAGCAGGAAGCTTTTCAGCAGGCGGATCTTCTCCTGATAGGTCAGCTTCCAGTGCCTCCAGCACTGCACCTTCTGCTCACACACCGCCAGCTTCTCCTCCCAGTTCACTTTCCCATCATCTACAGTTCCAAACTGAATCCCCAAAATCTTTATCTTGTCCTGCACTGTTCTAAAGGGCACTGAGAAGACCCCATGGTCACCCCCCAGCCACAACGCCTCGCTCTTATCCATATTCACAGCAGAATTCGACACTCGAGAGAAAGCTGCTATCTCCTGTTGTAGGGCCGCACAGTCCTCACTAGACGAGACCAGAACCGTCACATCGTCCGCATAAGCACAGAACTTTATGTCCACTCTTTTACTCTGTAGGTGACATTCTAACCCCAAGAGATTTCTATTATCCTGCAACTTTCTTAAAAAAGGATCCAGACTGAAGACGTACAATAATGGGCTTAGAGGGCAGCCCTGCCTTACACCAGACATGATCCTAAAGGGTTCTGCCAAGTGACCATTAATCAGAGGCTGGCTTACCGCCTCCATATAGAGAACCTGCAGCCATTGTACGAAGCGTGCAGGAAGGCCATACTCCAACAACACCTGGTACAGGTAGTCATGATGGACTCTGTCAAAGGCCTTGCTCTGGTCTAACCCAACCACATATGCTCCTCCACTGTGCTGCCTGATGTAGGTCACTGCTTCCCTCACCAGCAGCAATGAGTCCTCTATAGTCCGGCCTTTCACACCACACGTCTGGTTGGAGATGATCAGGTCATCTGCCACCACACTCAGCCTGTGATACAAGATCTTGGCCAAGACTTTATAATCGGTGTTCAGTAAGGACAATGGACGCCAGTTTTTTAAGTCTTTTAGATTTCCTTTCTTTGCCAGGAGAACCAGAACAGATTTATACTGTGACTGCAGAAGTTTCCTGGCAGAGAGGCAATCATTATAGACCTGCGCCAGGTCTGGGGCTAATATATCTCTAAACTCCTTATAGAACTCACTGGTCAGACCGTCCAGGCCCGGGCTCTTCTTGGTTTTTAAGGATTCAATGCTCCTCTTCACCTCCTCCTCAGTTATTGGCTCGGCCAAGCCATCTGCTTGTGCATGATCTAGTTTAGGGAGTTTGACGCCTTTCAGGTAAGTTCTGATGCTGTCACCACTTATCTGACGGCCTTTAAACAGATTTTTATAATAATCTCCAATAATCTTGTGGAGTTTAGTCTGATCTGACTGCTCCACCCCATGCTCATCTAACAGGCTGGTCATAAGCTTCTTATTAACCCTGTTCTTACAGGCAATATAGGGGTCTGGGTTGTGAACCCCCCAATTATCAAACTGCCCCTCTGCTTTGAGAGACTTGAGGCGGTCATACTGCAGCTCTCTCATCTCCTGCTTTATCTGGCTGACGTATTTACCATCTATCTTCTCACCACTATTGATCTTACCATATAACCTGCTTAGCTGCAGCCTCAGTGCAGAATACCTCATATACTCAACATTACTATGCCTCCTCGCAGCACGTATCAGAAACTGCTTGATATCACCCTTCATACACTCCCACCACTCCGCTGTGTCATCACACATACACTGGGTGGTCCTCCGGTCATTATAGAAGGTGGTAAAGGCCTCTCTAAACCCTGGATCTTGCAGCACCGAGCCATTCACCTTCCAGTAGCCCCTACCACAGACCACGGCCCCGGCCAGATCCAACGTGACACTCACCATACAATGGTCAGAGAACTCTATGGGACTCGTCCTGTAGTCAGAGCTCCTCACTTCACGTTTTATATACACCCGGTCTATTCTACTGGCGTTACCGGCCTTATGGTAAGTGTAGGCTCTATTGGAGCCACGCAAACCATAGGGATCCACTAAATGAGCCTGCTGGACAATATTGTGAAGAAAGTTCTCATCATATCTCAATTGCTTATGACTACTGGAACGGTCCACATTACAGGAGACACTATTAAAATCCCCGCACATTATAAACACCCTGGATGTAAAACAATATGGCTTCATCTGCTGGAACAATTCCCTCCTCTCCTTTCTAGTCTGAGGAGCATAGACATTAATGGCTCTATAATACACAGTGTCCAGTATGAAGTCCAGCATCAGACAGCGGCCCGGACAGATCTCCAGGACTCTCTCCACCTCAACTTCCATCTTATTGAAGAGAATCGCCACACCATCATTTCTCTCCAGCCCAAAGGACCAGAACGATGCTCCATGTCTCCAGTCTCTCTTGGCTGCAAACACCTGAGCATTGCTCTTCAAATAAGTCTCCTGTAAGAAGAAGATGTCAGATCTCTCCTGAGACAGACGTTGGTAGATCGCCTGCCGCCTGTTCTTGGTCTTCACACTGTTCACGTTTATAGAGCTGATTCTCAGCCTCATCCAGGTCACTTAGTTTTTCTTATTCTTTTTTCTCCTTCCACTGCTGTGACCTTTAGAACCCCATCTTTTGGTGGACACTGAAGGGCCAGGTTCATCTTCCAGAGGGTCACCATCAGGGTTATGTGAAGAAACATAGTCCATTTCAATCTTTTCTTCTGACTCTTCTTCCCCTAGCGCACCATACTGCCCGGAGGTTATGGCCAGCACTGGCGGATCCGGGGTTTTCTTTGCTGTAGCGCTGTTCTTTCTTTTAACAGTCTGGAACCCCTCTTCATCCACAGAGGACCTCCTGAGCTTCCTGAGCCCTGCAGCTGGACCATCAGGCTTTGTAGACGTAGAGGGCAGTTCTTTAGGTGGTTTGGCAACTGGTTTACTGGTCACTTTACTCTGCAGATGAGAATTCTCTTCAGTGACTGGTACTTGTAGTGCTACAGATGGTACTTTAGTTTCCACAGCAGGATTTCTGGATATCAAAGCCTTTTCAATAACTGGTATTTGTGGTTCAGCAGATGTTGTTACTTGTAATGGAGTAGTTTGGCTATCAGTCTCCAACTCTGCCGGTACTTGTAGTGCATCAGGAGGGTCACCACTCTCTACAGCAGGGTCATTAGTACTTTGCATTACTTCAGCAGGACGACTACCAGTTTCTGGGGTTGTATCTGCTCTTGCAGTGACATCCTCCTGACCTTCCTCCATGGCCTCTGAGAAGATCTCATCACTGCCTTTATTATGATCTGCATGCGGACAGTCCCGGAACGTATGACCAGATCCTAAACACAGGTTACAGATGACCGGACCTGTATAGTCGTCCTTTGAATGACCAAACTGTCCACAAAATGAGCACTTAATACGGGAGCAGTTGATGGCGAGGTGCCTGCCCCCACATCTGTGACACAGCCGCGGCTGACCGGGGTAGTAGCATATCCCCCTCTCTGAGCCCAGGTAGAAGGAGTGTGGCAGATGTCTGGTCACACCATTACTCTGCGCTAGTTGTATCATAACGGTGTATCCGCCATTCCAGATGTCTTCCTCATCATAGATTTTTACAGGATGACTCTTCAACAGACACTGTCTGCTCAGCCAGTGCTCCAGATCTGCCAGTGCCACCACCTCAGACTGGAACAAGATGGTGGCCTTCACTACCTGAGGCTTGGACAGCTGGATCACCTGTAGATGCTCCCAGATTGACTGTTCTTTTGTGTCATTGTATATATTCCAGAATAAGTCCAAATCATACTGAAGCTTAAAGCTGATGTCAAAGATCCTGCTGGAGGGGATATGGATCAGGGCGTATACCTCAGATGCCTTAAATTTCATGAAGTCCTTCAGAAGAACTTTCCCTATGTACAGTCTGGAGGGGAGGTTTTCTTCTGGACCCGTATACTTAATCCGTACAGCATTCCTCCTCTGAGGTGGAGGGTTAGCCGGCCTTGTAACATTGGAGAACAGTCTCCTGAATTGTGGACGGTCAGCAGGAGGATCAGTGCTGGGCCTCCCCTCTACAGGCTTACTGACTCCAGATGGTCCTGCAGATCCACCTGTGTCTGCTCCAGACTGCTGTACAGCTGACATTGTGGACGGCTGAGGGTCCTGTATACTGACCTCCATGTCTGCTCCAATCTGTGCAGTTGTCTCCTCTGAGAGCCGATCGAGCGGGGTCTCAATCACAGCACTGAGCGGGGTCTCAATCACAGCACTGAGCGGGGTCTCAATCACAGCACTGAGCGGGGTCTCAATCACAGCACTGAGCGGGGTCTCAATCACAGCACTGAGCGGGGTCTCAATAACAGCACTGAGCGGGGTCTCAATAACAGCACTGAGCGGGGTCTCAATAACAGCACTGAGCGGGGTCTCAATCGCAGCACTGAGCGGGGTCTCATCCACAGCACTCAGCGGGGTCTCAACCACAGCACTGAGCGGGGTCTCATCCACAGCACTCAGGGGGGTCTCATCCACAGCACTGAGCGGGGTCTCAATCACAGCACTGAGCGGGGTCTCAATAACAGCACTGAGCGGGGTCTCAATCACAGCACTGAGCGGGGTCTCAATCACAGCACTGAGCGGGGTCTCAATCACAGCACTGAGCGGGGTCTCAATCACAGCACTGAGCGGGGTCTCAATCACAGCACTGAGCGGGGTCTCAATCACAGCACTGAGCGGGGTCTCAATCACAGCACTGAGCGGGGTCTCAATCACAGCACTGAGCGGGGTCTCAATCACAGCACTGAGCCGGGTCTCAATCACAGCACTGAGCCGGGTCTCAATCACAGCACTGAGCCGGGTCTCAATCACAGCACTGAGCGGGGTCTCAATCACAGCACTGAGCGGGGTCTCAATCACAGCACTGAGCGGGGTCTCAATCACAGCACTGAGCGGGGTCTCCCCCACAGCACTGAGCGGGGTCTCCTCCACAGCACTGAGCGGGGTCTCCTCCACAGCACTGAGCGGAGGCTCAATCACAGCACTGAGCGGGGTCTCATCCACAGCACGGAGCGGGGTCTCATCCACAGCACTGAGCGGGGTCTCATCCACAGCACTGAGCGGGGTCTCCTCCACAGCACTGAGCGGGGTCTCCTCCACAGCACTGAGCGGGGTCTCCTCCACAGCACTGAGCGGGGTCTCAGTCACAATGTCCATACATGAAGCACTCTCCTGCTCACACACAGGATTGCTGCTCTCATACACTTCACCAGAGTTACAAGCTGAGTCCACTGCAATTAACTCCTTGTTGGATGGCTCACTTTGCTCCATAGTATTCCCAGCATTTTCAGAGACTGACTGCTCAGACCCCATACATAGTGACCCTGAAAGCAGTGACCCTCCAGGCGCTGCACCCACACATCTCTGAGGGTTTCCTTGCTTCACCATATTATGCACATCGCCGTAATCTTTACTTTTTATTTCTATGATTTCTTTTATCTTCACATTCTGGGCTCTGGCCTCCCTCTTTTTCTCCATTGCCCAGCTTTCCACTTTAGGTATTGTGTTTTTACCTGTATCTAATTTGTCTTTTAATATATCCAGTTCACGTGTGCAGTCATCCAGGCATTCACACTTCATCAGCTTCTTCTTGGGATCAGCCTCTATCTTTATCTCATCTCTTAGCTTAGAAATGCGCCTTTCCAGTTTAAATAAACTTTTCTTTGTCACAGTTGTACTTAATCCAGAAGCACTACAAGTTTCAGTTGACTCACCAGTCACCATTTCCAGATCATCGCTTCCACCATCTCCATGCTGCAGGCCGCACTCCAAGCTCTGGGCTTTCCCAGGATCATCAGCCCAGCTCCCCTCCCCTCCCCTCCACCTGGGTCAGAAGCCATGCCCCCTCCCTGCAGGGAGCTCAGCACCACACGTCTATCCTCTCCTATGGACAAGAATAGAACTACTATAATACTGCTCCTATGTACAAGAATATAACTACTATAATACTGCTCCTATGTACAAGAATATAACTATTATAATACTGCTCCTATGTACAAGAATATAACTACTATAATACTGCTCCTATGTACAAGAATATAACTACTATAATACTGCCCCTATTTACAAGAATATAACTACTATAATACTGCTCCTATGTACAAGAATATAACTACTATAATACTGCCTCTATGTACAAGAGTATAACTACTATAATACTGCCCCTATTTACAAGAATATAACTACTATAATACTGCTCCTCTGTACAAGAATATAACTACTATAATACTGCTCCTATGTACAAGAATATAACTGCTATAATACTGCCTCCTATGTACAAGAATATAACTACTATAATACTGCTCCTCTGTACAAGAATATAACTACTATAATACTGCTCCTATGTACAAGAATATAACTACTATAATACTGCCTCCTATGTACAAGAATATAACTACTATAATACTGCTCCTATGTACAAGAATATAACTACTATAATACTGCCTCCTATGTACAAGAATGTAACTACTATAATACTGCTCCTATGTACAAGAATATAACTACTATAATACTGCTCCTCTGTACAAGAATATAACTACTATAATACTGCTCCTATGTACAAGAATATAACTACTATAATACTGCCTCCTATGTACAAGAATATAACTACTATAATATTGCTCCTATGTACAAGAATATAACTACTATAATACTGCCTCCTATGTACAAGAATATAACTACTATAATACTGCCTCCTATGTACAAGAATATAACTACTATAATATTGATCCTATGTACAAGAATATAACTACTATAATACTGCCTCATTTTGTACAAGAATATAACTACTATAATACTGCTCCTCTGTGCAAGAATATAACTACTATGATACTGTCTCCTATGTACAAGAATATAACTACTATGATACTGCTCCTATGTACAAGAATATAACTACTATAATACTGCCTCCTACGTACAATAATATAACTACTATAATACTGCTCCTATGTACAAGAATATAACTACTATAATACTGCCTCCTATGTACAAGAATATAACTACTATAATACTGCTCCTATGTACAAGAATATAACTACTATAATACTGCTCTGGACAGTTATGCTTCCATACTCTGATTACTCTTTTGTTATGGTTTCCTTTTACATTTTTGTCTTTTAGGTAATATGAATATGTAGATTCTGACGTTTCTATAGGGGCCATAAAACATCAACCAATTTCTCTACTTAAAACAAAGCCTGGTGCTGTTTATTGTGCAATCTATATTCCTGCAGATTAGACGGAGCAGTCCCTGCGGTTTAGCGCTTATGTTTATTGCTGCAGCCAGATAAGGATTTTATCTGAAATTCTTAAGTTGCTTTGTAGGAAATCCTGGGCTCTTTAAAAGATTATCTTCCATCCTGCTGCTTTTTGTAACTTATTTCCCCCTGTGGGGAAGGTAGAGCGCTGTATCTGAGGAAATCAATAGCCGTTCCCTTCTCTTAGTAAATTTCAGCCGCCAAACACGATGGTAATGAGCTCGGTGCGGCAGCTGGAGTTGTCCAGGTCCATATGAAATATTCCACGAGCCCAATCCCATGTCAGCAAAACTTTGACATCTCAGAAGTGATGTTGTCGGCGCAGAGTGGAGAGGTTGGAGGAAATTTCTTGAAACCTGCAGGCGGGGGGTTGGCGCAGGTAGCTATAAACTCCTTTTTACTATTTTGTTCTCCTTTTACATATGTTTTATTTATGAAACCGACAAAACAACACAGAAATTATCCCCAAAACACTTCCTGAAAGAGTGTGCTAATGAAGCAAAAGTTTTGTCTCAGCAGAATCCAAGGAAGGGGGAAAAGTGGGGAAAAAAAATCAAATTACAATTAAATATAGTCTGAAAACATACAAGAAAACCAATAAAATCGGTGTAAGGGTAAAAAGAAGGTGAAGCTCTAGGCCCAGGGTGACGCTCAATAAAAGCAAATCCACACAGAAAACCTGTTCCGCAGTCTGCACCATTGGCTTATGCTCTCTTTGGGGTTTATGGAAAGGAAAACCTACCTCAGCCTCACGTTGAGGTGCCCCAAGGGTGGAAGAAGAGGAAGAAGGTTCTCTTACTGTACATTCAGAAGACAACCCCCAGTGTCCAAATTGTATTGTGTTGACATGCCCTAAAAATATCAGGAGGGAGTAGGAACTCAACAATGAAAAATTATATCTAAATGTAACCTTATGTTGTAGGTGCAGAAGTCGTCAGGGTGAGAAGAAGGTTAGCTGTAGCCCACTTAGTGCCCCCATACTAATAATGCCCACTCTTTGTGCCTTCAACAATACAAATACTTCTTCGAGACCCCAAACTTAGTGCCTCTCTGGGGCCAAAACACAGTAAAACTGCCCCATAGGTCTACCCACACACTAATGATGTCCCTTATTGGTCTTCCACAACAATATTGGTGCCCCTTTCTTCTGGGGACATATGACGATGCCTGTCTACTGCCCACAGGACTGCTAAGGCCTATTCTCCACTGCCCACTCTAGTTTTTACTAGCACTGTGCTGTATGCTGCCTTCTATGGTCACAGAACCTCTCAGCTTTCTTTCCAAGTTTTTTGCTGTACCTCAGACCTGGAGGTATCTGTAATTTTCAGCATTTTATATACAGCATTATGTAATGTAATACGATGCTATGCCATTTTTTTCCAGCAGTGGAGGTTATGGTTGGCAATGGCTGGGAGGAACAGGGCTAACCACTCCGTTCCTCACCTCCTGGTAGGAGTGGACTGGTCCTGTTTCCTGCCATGAGGTGGAGTTCCAGTCCTAGTGAGACAGAGAGAGGTGGTGAGAAGGGCGTTCCTGTTCTAAAAGTAGGGGTGTGAGGAAGAACATGTTAGAGCTCTTATTCCCAGGAACAGTTATTCCCCTGTAAGGGAAACTCAGGAACCAGATATTCTAATTCTGTGAGAACCACTTAATCCTGCCACACTTGAGAGACAAAACCACAGAGTGATCAGCGAAATAGAGATTTACAGACACTGCTGCAAGGTGAGGGAAAACAGCTCAGACACCACCACCTACCTAAACCATTGTTAGGCCAGACTAACATCAAGACTGTATTACAGTGGACACCTATATCCACAAGTGCTTGCTAGTGCCAACCTATTGTTATCCAGCCAGCCACCATACCTCCTCATCTGGTGTCAGAGAAACTACATTTTGTACTCACTACTGCTGGATGTGCCAGTAAAAAGAGAGAGTGTTCCATATTTACTTCTGGCCTGATTCTTTAAATTACATTTCCACTGCACCTCACCCCAGGAAGCGATGGCCTGAGGGACTACACTGTGAGACAACCCTCATCAGGGCCACTACCACTCCCATCCTCTGCACTGGCTCCTCATTGGCTTGCTGCATTTTAACCTACCACTGACTCCTCTCATCTCCCTGCATGTTGATAAAATTCTGAAATTTCCCTTCCTAAATCCTTTCTCTTCCTCCATGCTTCCAGGCTCTGCTTCTTCCTATGCAGACTCCTCTCTCTTCCAGCATGCTTATTAACTCTGCCCATTTCTTTCTTGACTCCTCTTTCTTCAAGCATGCTTCCAGGCTCTGCCCATTCCTGTTCTGACTCCTCTCTCTTCCAGGATGTTTTCAGGCTCTGCCCTTCCTGTCCTGACGCTTCTCTTTTTCGGCATGCTTCTGAGCTCTACCTTTCTTACATACCCTCTTCTCTTCCAGTGTGCTTCCAGGCTCTGTCCCTTCCTTTCCTGATTACTCTCTTCTCCACAATATTCCCAGGCTCTGCCCATTCCTGTCCTGACTCCTCTCTCTTCCAGCATTCTTCCAGACTCTTACCCTTCCTATATTGACTCTTCTCTTCCAGAGTGCTTCCAGGCATGACTCCTCTCTCTTTCAGTATTCTTCCAGACTCTGCCCCATCCTATCTTGACTCTTCTCTTCCAGCGCGCTTCCAGACTCTGCTTTTCCTGACCTGACTCCTCTCTCTCTTCCAGCATGCTTCCAGGCTCTGTCCCTTCATTTCTTGATTACTCTCTTCTCCACAATATTTCCAGGCTATGCCCCTTCCTGTCCTAACTCCTCTTCTTCCAGAATGCTTCCAGGCTCTGACCTTCCTGTCCTGATGCATCTCTTCTTTCTGCATACTTCTGGGCTTTACCCTTCTTGCATACCCTCTTCTCTTCCAGTGTGCTTCCAGGCTCTGCGCCTTACTTTCCTGACTCCTCTCTCTTCCAGGATGCCTCTAGGCTCTGTCCCTTCCTGTTCTGATTCCTCTCTCCTTCCAGTATTATTCCAGACTGCCCCTTCATGCCTTTACTCCTCTCTCTTCCAACATTCTACCAGGCTCTGTCTCTTATTTTCTGGACTCCTCTCTTCCAGCATGCTCCTAGGCTCTGTCCCCTACTATCTTGACTCCTCGCTCTTCGCAGTGTGAATAGTGGACCAGGAAGCTTTGCCCTGAGGATTCAGGTACAGTTGTGTTAGTACTAGCCTGTGGTGCTGGCTGAGTTGCCTGATAGAGTGGGCCCCATTGGAGCTTCTATGAATATTCCGCTGACCTCGTGACTAGTGTTGGTCGAGCACCAAAGTGCTCTTGTGCTCGAGTAGAACACCTCGGGATGCACAATGGAAGTCAATGGGAGAACCCAAGCATTAAACCAGGCAGCCCCTGCTCTGAAGAGGGGATGGTGTCTGGTTCATAGGAAAAGGTCATAAATTGATGGAAACACCACCGAAATGGTTCGGGAACAGCATGGGGAGGATGTCTGGATGCATCTTGGACTCCCAGGTCACTACTGGGAACAATGTTGTCCGAGTAGTACGCCACTTTTACAGACTGACAATAATACGCACTAAACTGAATAAAAAAACGATTTTAGAGGAAAAATTGTTAGGGAACGTTCTTTCCTGTATATTACTTGTATATACAGTGTAAGTGCTGCCAAAAATTACAAGGAAAAGGCACTTTGATACAACCTGTGTATCACATAAAGGAGGGCCTCATTCACATTGTGGTACAGTTGTTCGGGTAGTGGGACTCCTACACTCAAAGCCTATGCACTAAGGGAAAGGGCTGCCAAAAATTACAGGGAACCGGCGCTCCAATACACCCTTTATTACACATAAAGGAGGGCATCATACACGGCCTTGAAAAATTATGATTGATGGCCTGCTGCTGACCCTCAAAAACATTAGGGGCGAGGGCCTGCTGGTGACCCTCTAAAACATTAGGGGGGAGGACCTGCTGCTGAGCTGATTATCTTAAAAATTTGGTGGGCGAGGGCCTGCTGTCGAGCTGACCATCTAAAATAGTTTGTACGCGATGGCCTGCTGCCGAGCTGACTATCTAAAAAATTAGGGGTAAGGGTCTGCCTAATAAGCATGTTGATATGATGGAGGAGGAGGACTATGACAAAAGGGAGATTGAACCATATACCCTTTTTAGTGGTGGAAGGGGTGCATGGGAATACGTATTCATTACGCCATAAAACCCACATTTAAAGTGCCTTTATGTTCAGCCGCTTTCTCTGGTGGAGTAGAGAAGTCAGGGGCAGTCCAGGCCTTGTTCATTTTATAAGAGTCAACCGGTCAGCATTTTCAGTTGACGGGCGGATGCGCTTATCAGTTATTATGCCCTCAGCAGCACTAAATACCCGCTCTGACAAAACATCAGCTGACTGGAAAGGCGACGACCATGTTGCAGCTGGTATTCCACTACTGCTCTCTGCTGCTCACAAAGCCTGGCCAACATGTGGAACGTAGAGTTCCAGCGCATGCTCACGTTGCACAACAGCCGGTGAGCTGGCAATTGCAAGCGCTGCTGCAGCGTTAACAGAGCGGCTGAAGCTGTCGATGACTTTCAAAAATAGGCACACACGCGGCACACCTTCACCAGTATCTCAGGCAAATTGGGGTAGGTTTTGAGAAACCGCTGAACCACTAGGTTTAACACATGGGCTAGGCATTGGATATGTGTGAGCTTGTGGTGCTGCAATATGATGATTCAGAGGTGGAAGTGGAGGAGAAGGAGGCGGAGGAGAGGGGGTTGCGTAGGTGGTGGCGGAAACCCTGATGGAAGTAGGGTTTGCAACCCTTGGCGTCAGTAGCACCTGTGCCATCCCACAGTACGACTCGCTCCCGGCCTCCACAACGTTCACCTAGTGTGCTGTCAGGGAAATGTAGCGTCCCTGGCCAAAAGCACTTGTCCATGTGTCAGTCATTAAGTGGACCTTCCCAATAACTGCATTGGTCAGGGCACGGGTGATGTTACGGGACACATGCTGGTGTAAGGCGGGCATGGCACATTGTGAAAAATGATGGGACATCCGCCACCATCAGGTTGCGGAAGGCCTCAGTATCCACAGGCCCAAATTAAGGAATGGCGATGGAAACAGCTCCTCGGAATATCCGAGTGAAGGATCACTTGTTTGCCAAGAGTTGACTTTCCATGGTGGGAGGAAGGAGGATCAGGGTGAGGATTCTGTTGACCAGACTCTTGGCTACTGAGACTGGACTTTGTGGAAGACAGGGTGATGCCTAACCGACTGGAAGCATTATCTGCTGCAATCTAACCGACTACCTGGTTGCACTGGTCTGACTTTGAGAACGTTATACTGCGCCTCCCTTGCAAACTGGGACATGAAGCTAGGTATGGTGGATGAGTGTGTTTCTTGTGCTCTGGCAGCAGGAACAGTTTAACCTCTGTGTGCACCATCAGCAGCACGGCCACTTCCCCGTCCCTTATTGGTCGCCTTCTTCAATATTAAATGTTATATATGATTGAAAGTCTGTCACACGTACAGTAGTGAAGGATTTGTAAGTGTATGTGCAAATAAAGTACACAGAATGTCACTGATATTTAGGATGCGCACACGTGAAACAGGAGGTGTAGCGCAAGTAATATCGCGATCACCACCACCTAATAAAAAATTACACTGAATGAATGTAACTGATATTTATGATGCGCACACATTATACAGGAGATGTAGCGCAGGTAATGTCGCTGTCAACAGCAGTGAAAAAAATTAGACTGAATGTCACTGATATTTCGAATGTCACTGTCCGCAGTGGACACCGTCTACGGAAAAAGTACACTGGATTTCACATATATTTTTAGGCTGCGCACACGTTACAATGGAGACGTAGTGCAGATAATGTCGCTGTCTGCAGCAGCCAAACAATTGCACGCTATTTAGCGCAGGTTGCGCTAAAAATATATATTGCTGCCACATACAATAGTTCTTAAAAGAACTTTTGGGTCTCTAAGGGTCCATTCACACGTCCGTTGTTTCTTTCCTGATCTGTTCCGTTTTTTGCGGAACAGATCTGGACCAGATCTGTACCCATTCATTTTCAATGGGTCCTGAAAAAAATCGGACAGCACAATATCCGATTTTTTTTTCAGGACCCATTGAAAATGAATGGGTACAGAACTGGTCCAGATCTGTTCCGCAAAAAACGGAACAGATCAGGAAAGAAACAACGGACGTGTGAATGGACCCTTACAAGTATAAAAACTAAAGTATTGCTATTTTAGTCCCTACACTATCTCTCCCTTCTGCTCCCCAGCTCTCCCTGACTAATACTGAGCTGAACACGTGTCATCGGGTGCTTTATAGCACCCGATGACGCGTTCCGGCCAGCCAATCACTGTAATGCCAGCAACCAACATGACTACGGCATGACAGTGAATGGCAGTACTTACCTGCACGTTTATTGGCTGGGTAGCAGCCAACAAAAGTGCAGGGAAGAGACTCGAGCATCGCGCTCGAGCACATGCGGTATTCAGCCGAACACCGCGATGTGCCGAGCATGCTCGCCCAACACTACTCATGACTAGAGTTGAGCGAACACCTGGATGTTCGGGTTCGAGAAGTTCGGCCGAACATCCCGGAAATGTTCGGGTTCGGGATCCGAACCCGATCCGAACTTCGTCCCGAACCCGAACCCCATTGAAGTCAATGGGGACCCGAACTTTTCGGCACTAAAAAGGCTGTAAAACAGCCCAGGAAAGAGCTAGAGGGCTGCAAAAGGCAGCAACATGTAGGTAAATCCCCTGCAAACAAATGTGGATAGGGAAATGAATTAAAATAAAAATTAAATAAATAAAAATTAACCAAAATCAATTGGAGAGAGGTTCCATAGCAGAGAATCTGGCTTCCCGTCACCCACCACTGGAACAGTCCATTCTCAGATATTTAGGCCCCGGCACCCAGGCAGAGGAGAGAGGTCCCGTAACAGACAATCTGGCTTCATGTCAGCAGAGAATTAGTCTGCATGTCATAGCAGAGAATGAGGCTTCACGTCAGCCACCACTGCAACAGTCCATTGGCATATATTTAGGCCCAGCACCCAGGCAGAGGAGGGAGGTCCCGTAACAGAGAATCTGTCTTCATGTCAGCAGAGAATTAGTCTGCATGTCATAGCAGAGAATGAGGCTTCACGTCAGCCACCACTGCAACAGTCCATTGGCATATATTTAGGCCCAGCACACACACAGGCAGAGGAGAGAGGTCCCGTAACAGAGAATCTGGCTTCATGTCAGCAGAGAATCAGTCTGCATGTCATAGCAGAGAATGAGGCTTCACGTCAGCCACCACTGCAACAGTCCATTGGCATATATTTAGGCCCAGCACACACACAGGCAGAGGAGAGAGGTCCCGTAACAGAGAATCTGTCTTCATGTCAGCAGAGAATTAGTCTGCATGTCATAGCAGAGAATGAGGCTTCACGTCAGCCACCACTGCAACAGTCCATTGGCATATATTTAGGCCCAGCACCCAGGCAGAGGAGGGAGGTCCCGTAACAGAGAATCTGTCTTCATGTCAGCAGAGAATTAGTCTGCATGTCATAGCAGAGAATGAGGCTTCACGTCAGCCACCACTGCAACAGTCCATTGGCATATATTTAGGCCCAGCACCCAGGCAGAGGAGGGAGGTCCCGTAACAGAGAATCTGGCTTCATGTCAGCAGAGAATCAGTCTTCATATCATAGCAGAGAATCAGGCTTCACGTCACCCACCACTGTAAGAGTCAATTTTCATAAATTTAGGCCCAGAACCCAGGCAGAGGAGAAAGGTCCCGTAACAGACAATCTGGCTTCATGTCAGCAGAGAATCAGTCTTCATATCATAGCAGAGAATCAGGCTTCACGTCACCCACCACTGCAACAGTCCATTGGCATATATTTAGGCCTAGCACACAGGCAGAGCAGAGAGGTCCCGTAACAGACAATCTGGCTTCATGACAGCAGAGAATCAGTCTGCATGTCATAGCAGAGAATGAGGCTTCACGTCAGCCACCACTGCAACAGTCCATTGGCATATATTTAGGCCCAGCACCCAGGCAGAGGAGGGAGGTCCCGTAACAGAGAATCTGTCTTCATGTCAGCAGAGAATTAGTCTGCATGTCATAGCAGAGAATGAGGCTTCACGTCAGCCACCACTGCAACAGTCCATTGGCATATATTTAGGCCCAGCACCCAGGCAGAGGAGGGAGGTCCCGTAACAGAGAATCTGTCTTCATGTCAGCAGAGAATTAGTCTGCATGTCATAGCAGAGAATGAGGCTTCACGTCAGCCACCACTGCAACAGTCCATTGGCATATATTTAGGCCCAGCACCCAGGCAGAGGAGGGAGGTCCCGTAACAGAGAATCTGGCTTCATGTCAGCAGAGAATCAGTCTTCATATCATAGCAGAGAATCAGGCTTCACGTCACCCACCACTGTAAGAGTCAATTTTCATAAATTTAGGCCCAGAACCCAGGCAGAGGAGAAAGGTCCCGTAACAGACAATCTGGCTTCATGTCAGCAGAGAATCAGTCTTCATATCATAGCAGAGAATCAGGCTTCACGTCACCCACCACTGTAAGAGTCAATTTTCATAAATTTAGGCCCAGAACCCAGGCAGAGGAGAAAGGTCCCGTAACAGACAATCTGGCTTCATGTCAGCAGAGAATCAGTCTTCATATCATAGCAGAGAATCAGGCTTCACGTCACCCACCACTGCAACAGTCCATTGGCATATATTTAGGCCCAGCACCCAGGCAGAGGAGAGAGGTCCCGTAACAGACAATCTGGCTTCATGTCAGCAGAGAATCAGTCTGCATGTCATAGCAGAGAATGCAGGCTTCACGTCAGCCACCACTGCAACAGTCCATTGGCATAATTTAGGCCCAGCACCCAGGCAGAGGAGAGAGGTCCCGTAACAGACAATCTGGCTTCATGTCAGCAGAGAATCAGTCTTCATATCATAGCAGAGAATCAGGCTTCACGTCAGCCACCACTGTAAGAGTCCATTTGCATATATTTAGGCCCAGAACCCAGGCAGAGGAGATAGGTCCCGTAACAGACAATCTGGCTTCATGTCAGCAGAGAATCAGTCTTCATATCATAGCAGAGAATCAGGCTTCACGTCACCCACCACTGCAACAGTCCATTGTCATAATTTAGGCCCAGAACCCAGGCAGAGGAGAGAAGGTCCCGTAACAGACAATCTGGCTTCATGTCAGCAGAGAATCAGTCTTCATATCATAGCAGAGAATCAGGCTTCACGTCACCCACCACTGTAAGAGTCAATTTTCATAAATTTAGGCCCAGAACCCAGGCAGAGGAGAAAGGTCCCGTAACAGACAATCTGGCTTCATGTCAGCAGAGAATCAGTCTTCATATCATAGCAGAGAATCAGGCTTCACGTCACCCACCACTGTAAGAGTCAATTTTCATAAATTTAGGCCCAGAACCCAGGCAGAGGAGAAAGGTCCCGTAACAGACAATCTGGCTTCATGTCAGCAGAGAATCAGTCTTCATATCATAGCAGAGAATCAGGCTTCACGTCACCCACCACTGTAAGAGTCAATTTTCATAAATTTAGGCCCAGAACCCAGGCAGAGGAGAAAGGTCCCGTAACAGACAATCTGGCTTCATGTCAGCAGAGAATCAGTCTTCATATCATAGCAGAGAATGAGGCTTCACGTCAGCCACCACTGCAACAGTCCATTGGCATATATTTAGGCCCAGCACCCAGGCAGAGGAGAGAGGTCCCGTAACAGAGAATCTGTCTTCATGTCAGCAGAGAATTAGTCTGCATGTCATAGCAGAGAATGAGGCTTCACGTCAGCCACCACTGCAACAGTCCATTGGCATATATTTAGGCCCAGCACCCAGGCAGAGGAGGAGGTCCCGTAACAGACAATCTGGCTTCATGTCAGCAGAGAATCAGTCTTCATATCATAGCAGAGAATCAGGCTTCACGTCACCCACCACTGCAACAGTCCATTGTCATATATTTAGGCCTAGCACACAGGCAGAGCAGAGAGGTCCCGTAACAGACAATCTGGCTTCATGACAGCAGAGAATCAGTCTTCATTTCATAGCAGAGAATCAGGCTTCACGTCAGCCACCACTGCAACAGTCCATTGTCATAAATTTAGGCCCAGCACCCAGGCAGAGGAGAGAGGTCCCGTAACAGACAATCTGGCTTCATGTCAGCAGAGAATTAGTCTGCATGTCATAGCAGAGAATCAGGCTTCATGTCAGCCACCACTGCAACAGTCCATTGGCATATATTTAGGCCTAGCACACAGGCAGAGGAGAGGTTCATTCAACTTTGGGTAGCATCGCAATATAATGGTAAAATGAAAATAAAAATAGGATTGAATGAGGAAGTGCCCTGGAGTCCAATAATATATGGTTATGGGGAGGTAGTTAATGTCTAATCTGGACAAGGGACGGACAGGTCCTGTGGGATCCATGCCTGGTTCATTTTTATGAACGTCAGCTTGTCCACATTGGCTGTAGACAGGCGGCTGCGTTTGTCTGTAATGACGCCCCCTGCCGTGCTGAATACACGTTCAGACAAAACGCTGGCTGCCGGGCAGGCCAGCACCTCCAAGGCATAAAAGGCTAGCTCTGGCCACGTGGACAATTTAGAGACCCAGAAGTTGAATGGGGCCGAACCATCAGTCAGTACGTGGAGGGGTGTGCACACGTACTGTTCCACCATGTTAGTGAAATGTTGCCTCCTGCTAACACGTTGCGTATCAGGTGGTGGTGCAGTTAGCTGTGGCGTGTTGACAAAAGTTTTCCACATCTCTGCCATGCTAACCCTGCCCTCAGAGGAGCTGGCCGTGACACAGCTGCCTTGGCGACCTCTTGCTCCTCCTCTGCCTTGGCCTTGGGCTTCCACTTGTTCCCCTGTGACATTTGGGAATGCTCTCAGTAGCGCGTCTACCAACGTGCGCTTGTACTCGCGCATCTTCCTATCACGCTCCAGTGCAGGAAGTAAGGTGGGCACATTGTCTTTGTAGCGTGGATCCAGCAGGGTGGCAACCCAGTAGTCCGCACAGGTTAAAATGTGGGCAACTCTGCTGTCGTTGCGCAGGCACTGCAGCATGTAGTCGCTCATGTGTGCCAGGCTGCCCAGGGATAAGGACAAGCTGTCCTCTGTGGGAGGCGTATCGTCATCGTCCTGCCTTTCCCCCCAGCCACGCACCAGTGATGGACCCGAGCTGCGTTGGGTGCCACCCCGCTGTGACCATGCTTCATCCTCATCCTCCTCCACCTCCTCCTCATCCTCGTCCTCCTCGTCCTCCAGTAGTGGGCCCTGGCTGGCCACATTTGTACCTGGCCTCTGCTGTTGCAAAAAACCTCCCTCTGAGTCACTTCGAAGAGACTGGCCTGAAAGTGCTAAAAATGACCCCTCTTCCTCATCCTCCTCCTCCTCCTCCTGGGCCACCTCCTGTTCCATCATCGCCCTAAGTGTTTTCTCAAGGAGACATAGAAGTGGTATTGTAACGCTGATAACGGTGTCATCGCCACTGGCCATGTTGGTGGAGTACTCGAAACAGCGCAACAGGGCACACAGGTCTCGCATGGAGGCCCAGTCATTGGTGGTGAAGTGGTGCTGTTCTGTAGTGCGACTGACCCGTGCGTGCTGCAGCTGAAACTCCACTATGGCCTGCTGCTGCTCGCACAGTCTGTCCAGCATGTGCAAGGTGGAGTTCCACCTGGTGGGCACGTCGCATATGAGGCGGTGAGCGGGAAGGCCGAAGTTACGCTGTAGCGCAGACAGGCGAGCAGCGGCAGGATGTGAACGCCGGAAGCGCGAACAGACGGCCCGCACTTTATGCAGCAGCTCTGACATGTCGGGGTAGTTGTGAATGAACTTCTGCACCACCAAATTCAGCACATGCGCCAAGCAAGGGATGTGCGTCAAATTGGCTAGTCCCAGAGCTGCAACGAGATTTCGCCCATTATCACACACCACCAGGCCGGGCTTGAGGCTCACCGGCAGCAACCACTCGTCGGTCTGTTGTTCAATACCCCGCCACAACTCCTGTGCGGTGTGGGGCCTGTCCCCCAAACATATGAGTTTCAGAATGGCCTGCTGACGTTTACCCCGGGCTGTGCTGAAGTTGGTGGTGAAGGTGTGTGGCTGACTGGATGAGCAGGTGGAAGAAGAGGAGGAGGAAGCCGAGAAGGAGGAGGTGGCAACAGGAGGCAAAGAATGTTGCCCTGCGATCCTTGGCGGCGGCAGGACGTGCGCCAAACAGCTCTCCGCCTGGGGCCCAGCTGCCACTACATTTACCCAGTGTGCAGTTAGGGAGATATAGCGTCCCTGGCCGTGCTTACTGGTCCACGTATCTGTGGTTAGGTGGACCTTGCTACAGATGGCGTTGCGCAGTGCACACTTGATTTTATCGGATACTTGGTTGTGCAGGGAAGGCACGGCTCTCTTGGAGAAGTAGTGCCGGCTGGGAACAACATACTGTGGGACAGCAAGCGACATGAGCTGTTTGAAGCTGTCTGTGTCCACCAGCCTAAATGACAGCATTTCATAGGCCAGTAGTTTAGAAATGCTGGCATTCAGGGCCAGGGATCGAGGGTGGCTAGGTGGGAATTTACGCTTTCTATCAAATGTTTGTGAGATGGAGAGCTGAACGCTGGCGTGTGACATGGTTGAGACGCTTGGTGACGGAGGTGGTGGTGGTGGTGTTGGTGGTACATCCCCTGTTTGCTGGGCGGCAGGTGCCAACGTTCCTCCAGAGGCGGAGGAAGAGGCCGAGGCGGCAGCAGCAGAATAGGCCGAGGCGGCAGCAGCAGAAGAGGTAGCAGGGGGAGCCTGAGTGACTTCCTTGGTTTTAAGGTGTTTACTCCACTGCAGTTCATGCTTTGCATGCAGGTGCCTGGTCATGCAGGTTGTGCTCAGGTTCAGAACGTTAATGCCTCGCTTCAGGCTCTGATGGCACAGCGTGCAAACCACTCGGGTCTTGTCGTCAGCACATTGTTTGAAGAAGTGCCATGCCAGGGAACTCCTTGAAGCTGCCTTTGGGGTGCTCGGTCCCAGATGGCGGCGGTCAGTAGCAGGCGGAGTCTCTTGGCGGCGGGTGTTCTGCTTTTGCCCACTGCTCCCTCTTTTGCTACGCTGTTGGCTCGGTCTCACCACTGCCTCTTCCTCCGAACTGTGAAAGTCAGTGGCACGACCTTCATTCCATGTGGGGTCTAGGACCTCATCGTCCCCTGCATCGTCTTCCACCCAGTCTTGATCCCTGACCTCCTGTTCAGTCTGCACACTGCAGAAAGACGCAGCAGTTGGCACCTGTGTTTCGTCATCATCAGAGACATGCTGAGGTGGTATTCCCATGTCCTCATCATCAGGAAACATAAGTGGTTGTGCGTCAGTGCATTCTATGTCTTTCACCGCTGGGGAAGGGCTAGGTGGATGCCCTTGGGAAACCCTGCCAGCGGAGTCTTCAAACAGCATAAGAGACTGCTGCATAACTTGAGGCTGAGACAGTTTCCCTGGTATGCATGGGGGTGATGTGACAGACTGATGGGGTTGGTTTTCAGGCGCCATCTGTGCGCTTTCTGCAGAAGACTGGGTGGGAGATAATGTGAACGTGCTGGATCCACTGTCGGCCACCCAATTGACTAATGCCTGTACCTGCTCAGGCCTTACCATCCTTAGAACGGCATTGGGCCCCACCATATATCGCTGTAAATTCTGGCGGCTACTGGGACCTGAGGTAGTTGGTACACTAGGACGTGTGGATGTGGCAGAACGGCCACGTCCTCTCCCAGCACCAGAGGGTCCACTAACACCACCACGACCATGTCCACGTCCGCGTCCCTTACTAGATGTTTTTCTCATTGTTATGGTTCACCACAACAACAAATATATTATTTGGCCCAATGTATTGTATTCAAATTCAGCGGGATATAAATTTGAGGCCTAGTATTTAGGCGCTGGGTGACCGGTATGGATTTAGTGACAGAATTAGACTTGGAAATGCACAGAAGCGTGTGTGTGAAGTTATTCTGAATGACCCAATGTGCACCTTGAATATTATATACCCTTTTGGGATAGATTTCAAATAGCTCTGATATAGCAGAAACCACTAAATTATGAAATTGCTAAATTGGGAATTGTACTTCAACCCAGAACAAAAAATGTGCTTTGACGGGCACTAAATAACTTTCCCAGCTACAACAGGACAACGGTAACGAGAGATTTAGAGGGATTTAAATTTGAGGCCTAGTATTTAGGCGCTGGGTGACAGGTATGGGTTTAGTGACAGAATTAGACTTGGAAATACACAGTAGCGGGTGTGTGTGAAGTTATTCTGAATGACCCTATGTGCACCTTCAATATTATATACCCTTTTAGGGATAGATTTCAAATAGCTCTGATATAGCAGAAACCACTAAATTATGAAATTGCTAAATTGGGAATTGTACTTCAACCCAGAACAAAAAATGTGCTTTGACGGGCACTAAATAACTTTCCCAGCTACAACAGTACAGCGGTGGGTAACGAGAGATTTAGAGGGATTTAAATTTGAGGCCTAGTATTTAGGCGCTGGGTGACAGGTATGGGTTTAGTGACAGAATTAGACTTGGAAATACACAGTAGCGGGTGTGTGTGAAGTTATTCTGAATGACCCAATGTGCACCTTCAATATTATATACCCTTTTTGGGATAGATTTCAAATAGCTCTGATATAGCAGGAACCACTAAATTATGAAATTGCTAAATTGGGAATTGTACTTCAACCCAGAACAAAAAATGTGCTTTGACGGGCACTAAATAACTTTCCCAGCTACAACAGGACAACGGTAACGAGAGATTTAGAGGGATTTAAATTTGAGGCCTAGTATTTAGGCGCTGGGTGACAGGTATGGGTTTAGTGACAGAATTAGACTTGGAAATACACAGTAGCGGGTGTGTGTGAAGTTATTCTGAATGACCCTATGTGCACCTTCAATATTATATACCCTTTTTGGGATAGATTTCAAATAGCTCTGATATAGCAGGAACCACTAAATTATGAAATTGCTAAATTGGGAATTGTACTTCAACCCAGAACAAAAAATGTGCTTTGACGGGCACTAAATAACTTTCCCAGCTACAACAGGACAACGGTAACGAGAGATTTAGAGGGATTTAAATTTGAGGCCTAGTATTTAGGCGCTGGGTGACAGGTATGGGTTTAGTGACAGAATTAGACTTGGAAATACACAGTAGCGGGTGTGTGTGAAGTTATTCTGAATGACCCTATGTGCACCTTCAATATTATATACCCTTTTTGGGATAGATTTCAAATAGCTCTGATATAGCAGGAACCACTAAATTATGAAATTGCTAAATTGGGAATTGTACTTCAACCCAGAACAAAAAATGTGCTTTGACGGGCACTAAATAACTTTCCCAGCTACAACAGGACAACGGTAACGAGAGATTTAGAGGGATTTAAATTTGAGGCCTAGTATTTAGGCGCTGGGTGACAGGTATGGGTTTAGTGACAGAATTAGACTTGGAAATACACAGTAGCGGGTGTGTGTGAAGTTATTCTGAATGACCCTATGTGCACCTTCAATATTATATACCCTTTTTAGGGATAGATTTCAAATAGCTCTGATATAGCAGGAACCACTAAATTATGAAATTGCTAAATTGGGAATTGTACTTCAACCCAGAACAAAAAATGTGCTTTGACGGGCACTAAATAACTTTCCCAGCTACAACAGGACAACGGTAACGAGAGATTTAGAGGGATTTAAATTTGAGGCCTAGTATTTAGGCGCTGGGTGACAGGTATGGGTTTAGTGACAGAATTAGACTTGGAAATACACAGTAGCGGGTGTGTGTGAAGTTATTCTGAATGACCCAATGTGCACCTTCAATATTATATACCCTTTTTGGGATAGATTTCAAATAGCTCTGATATAGCAGGAACCACTAAATTATGAAATTGCTAAATTGGGAATTGTACTTCAACCCAGAACAAAAAATGTGCTTTGACGGGCACTAAATAACTTTCCCAGCTACAACAGGACAACGGTAACGAGAGATTTAGAGGGATTTAAATTTGAGGCCTAGTATTTAGGCGCTGGGTGACAGGTATGGGTTTAGTGACAGAATTAGACTTGGAAATACACAGTAGCGGGTGTGTGTGAAGTTATTCTGAATGACCCTATGTGCACCTTCAATATTATATACCCTTTTTGGGATAGATTTCAAATAGCTCTGATATAGCAGGAACCACTAAATTATGAAATTGCTAAATTGGGAATTGTACTTCAACCCAGAACAAAAAATGTGCTTTGACGGGCACTAAATAACTTTCCCAGCTACAACAGGACAACGGTAACGAGAGATTTAGAGGGATTTAAATTTGAGGCCTAGTATTTAGGCGCTGGGTGACAGGTATGGGTTTAGTGACAGAATTAGACTTGGAAATACACAGTAGCGGGTGTGTGTGAAGTTATTCTGAATGACCCTATGTGCACCTTCAATATTATATACCCTTTTTGGGATAGATTTCAAATAGCTCTGATATAGCAGGAACCACTAAATTATGAAATTGCTAAATTGGGAATTGTACTTCAACCCAGAACAAAAAATGTGCTTTGACGGGCACTAAATAACTTTCCCAGCTACAACAGGACAACGGTAACGAGAGATTTAGAGGGATTTAAATTTGAGGCCTAGTATTTAGGCGCTGGGTGACAGGTATGGGTTTAGTGACAGAATTAGACTTGGAAATACACAGTAGCGGGTGTGTGTGAAGTTATTCTGAATGACCCTATGTGCACCTTCAATATTATATACCCTTTTTGGGATAGATTTCAAATAGCTCTGATATAGCAGGAACCACTAAATTATGAAATTGCTAAATTGGGAATTGTACTTCAACCCAGAACAAAAAATGTGCTTTGACGGGCACTAAATAACTTTCCCAGCTACAACAGGACAACGGTAACGAGAGATTTAGAGGGATTTAAATTTGAGGCCTAGTATTTAGGCGCTGGGTGACAGGTATGGGTTTAGTGACAGAATTAGACTTGGAAATACACAGTAGCGGGTGTGTGTGAAGTTATTCTGAATGACCCTATGTGCACCTTCAATATTATATACCCTTTTTGGGATAGATTTCAAATAGCTCTGATATAGCAGGAACCACTAAATTATGAAATTGCTAAATTGGGAATTGTACTTCAACCCAGAACAAAAAATGTGCTTTGACGGGCACTAAATAACTTTCCCAGCTACAACAGGACAACGGTAACGAGAGATTTAGAGGGATTTAAATTTGAGGCCTAGTATTTAGGCGCTGGGTGACAGGTATGGGTTTAGTGACAGAATTAGACTTGGAAATACACAGTAGCGGGTGTGTGTGAAGTTATTCTGAATGACCCTATGTGCACCTTCAATATTATATACCCTTTTTGGGATAGATTTCAAATAGCTCTGATATAGCAGGAACCACTAAATTATGAAATTGCTAAATTGGGAATTGTATTTCAACCCAGAACAAGAAATGTGCTTGAACGGACACTAAATAACTCGCCCAGCTACAGCACTAGGGACAGATTTAGCTGGATATAAATTTGAGGCCTAGTATTTAGGCGCTGGGTGACCGGTATGGATTTAGTGACAGAATTAGACTGGGATATGGCCAAAAAATGAACAGACTATTGCTGGTTAAATGCACTTGGTGTGACAGCTTCACCCTGATGTAGGCTTTAGCCAAAAAACAACCACACCATTGAGGGTTAAATGCACTTGGTGACAGGCGCAGCTTGCCCCTGATTTTGTATATGGCCAAAAAATGAACAGACTATTGCTGGTTAAATGCACTTGGTGTGACAGCTTCACCCTGATGTAGGCTTTAGCCAAAAAACAACCACACCATTGAGGGTTAAATGCACTTGGTGACAGGCGCAGCTTGCCCCTGATTTTGTATATGGCCAAAAAATGAACAGACTATTGCTGGTTAAATGCACTTGGTGTGACAGCTTCACCCTGATGTAGGCTTTAGCCAAAAAACAACCACACCATTGAGGGTTAAATGCACTTGGTGACAGGCGCAGCTTGCCCCTGATTTTGTATATGGCCAAAAAATGAACAGACTATTGCTGGTTAAATGCACTTGGTGTGACAGCTTCACCCTGATGTAGGCTTTAGCCAAAAAACAACCACACCATTGAGGGTTAAATGCACTTGGTGACAGGCGCAGCTTGCCCCTGATTTTGTATATGGCCAAAAAATGAACAGACTATTGCTGGTTAAATGCACTTGGTGTGACAGCTTCACCCTGATGTAGGCTTTAGCCAAAAAACAACCACACCATTGAGGGTTAAATGCACTTGGTCGCAGCTTGTGCTGGCGCACCACAAGACACAAAATGGCCGCCGATCACCCCAGAAAAATGAGACTGACAAACGGTCTGTGCAGCCTAAAAACAGTGAGCAATTGAGTATCAGCAGCTCAATGGTCCACAGCTGCAGATCGATCAGTTAATCAAGTCCTTTGGAGGAGTTAATCTGCCTAATCTCGCCCTACTGTCGCAGCCGCAACCTCTCCCTACGCTAATCAGAGCAGAGTGACGGGCGGCGCTATGTGACTCCAGCTTAAATAGAGGCTGGGTCACATGGTGCTCTGGCCAATCACAGCCATGCCAATAGTAGGCATGGCTGTGATGGCCTCTTGGGGCAAGTAGTATGACGCTTGTTGATTGGCTGCTTTGCAGCCTTTCAAAAAGCGCCAAGAAAGCGTCACAAAAGCGCGAAGAAAGCGACGAACACCGAACCCGAACCCGGACTTTTACGAAAATGTCCGGGTTCGGGTCCGTGTCACGGACACCCCAAAATTCGGTACGAACCCGAACTATACAGTTCGAGTTCGCTCATCCCTACTCATGACATGATAAGCTTATCTGGATTTATCCTGATAGGGCCAATGGCACAAGCTGCAAACGTCATGTAAACTTGTATTTTTTATATCCCTATGTGCAGCTTGAAATAAAAAAAATAATATATATATTAAATGGGTAGAATAAGAAAAAAAACAGCAAATAATTGTTTCAAAAAGTGTCATTGTTCTCTTTTCAGGTTACTAAGGGTTAACGCTCATACCACCAGTAATATCTATGTATAAAAGACATTGTGCCGCCATACTGGTAAACAGATGACTAATCCAATAAAGTTTCAATTTGCTTCTGTTGTGGTCTCTGAAGCAGCCACAATGGAGCCTGGATTAGGATATTGCTTCTCCAAGTTCCAGGAAGCTCCATTCACACCCTGTAAGTAAGTGGCGAGCAGTAACTGATGAAATCTCCTCTATCATCGACTCCTCTAATTCAATACAGCCGACCCTCAAAGATATTAACGACTCATCAGAAATTATAACGACATTACTACATGGACATGAATTCCCGCAGCATCTGGAATCTATGGATGGCGTGCAAGTCTGAGAGTCTGAGATCAATAGATAAGGAAGGCAACATTTTCAGCTACAAATCTTCTCACCTGAGATCCAAGGTTTCCCAGTAAACTGATGTCTTTGATTTGTCCGCAATGTTGACTTCTAGGAAAGCTGGGCGACGACTGATATAACCAGTATTAAAGCTCCCTCAGGGGCTGTCACCCAACGTAACTACTCGGAATGGTTACTCCCCTGCGTTACATATAGATTCTTACAATGTTTCGTCCAGTGCCTTACCGTCCACAGGCTGGGATTTATTTATTTATTTTTTGCCAACCAGTGGACGGGTGTGGCGCTGTTTTTGAAAGAAAGAACCCATGTTTCTATAATCGAGGGTTCATATTCTAAACTATGTAATAATTGGTGATATCCCGAGTGGAAGCTTTCATAGAGGTTGTCACTTGTCTTAGAAGAGTCCTGCCTTATAATGCAACTAGGCCAAGCTTCTGGGGGTTCATCAGATGCTGAAGGGGGCAGCACCAATAGCCTGGCACCTGGTCACCACAAACCCTAATAGTAATTATGTAACAGTATTATTAGACATTTTATAAAGATACAGTAACTCCATGTATCGAGCTTCCAAATTAGCACTATGGGGGTTCATTGATTAAGACCGGTGTTTTGGACATCAGTCTTAATAAAGCCCTGCGCTGTCGAAGGACCCGCTGGACTTATGTAGAGCCGCCGGCTTCCTTGCTGTCTTACATTTAGACCATATTCTACACAAAAAACAGGCGTAGGAATGGATAAGATGGGCCGGCATTCCCCACACCCACTTTTATAGACTTGGCGTGAGAGTGGAAAAGTCGCAAGGTTATTTGTACCAGGAATACGCCTAATATAGTAAATGACCCCCCACCCATATGTTTACACATATTTAAGCACCTTATGGTGGCATTAACTTTGGCACGGTTTTGCACTGGTATTAGAGTTTGCTGCTATTTGGGCTCTTTCCATAGTTTCTATCTGACCACTGTATGGCGGTATATAGTTATCAAAGAAACTTTATGGTAGTATTATTTTGCCAATCTACAATGCAGAACTTCAATTTATCTAACATACTGTATAGAGCAGGCATCCTGAAACTGTGGCCCTCCAGCTGTTGTCAAAACTACAACTCCCAGCATGCCCGAACAGCCTACAGGTATCAGCCTACAGCATGGCATTGTGGGAGTTGTAGTTTTACAACAGCTGGAGGGCCGCAGTTTGAGCTTATAATTAGGCACTGCATGGCATAAGCCTCTTTTTGTCCAGCACATGTCCCTATGTCATTCAGCAGTCCTAAAAAGTTGAGTCTGAGAAGGAATCAATAGGCATGTACTACGTGTCAAGTTGAGACAAGCGAGTGAATGTTAAAAGGCAGCGCTGAGGGATCGGCGAGGATGAGTAATGCTCATTTTTTAAACCCATTGCACTGCCTTATTGGGAAAAAAAAAGGTTAACATTCTAAATCACCCCTTTAAAATGGATGATCTGCGGTATTCCTAAAGTACAAACAAACACATTACAAATTGTTGACACTAAGAACTGAAATATTAGCAAAACAAAAGATACAATGTTTTGAAATTTCAATTAAAAAAATGCATTGTCGGATTCTTTAATGTTGCAACATTAAACTCTATGTACACCTTTGTGGGCAATTTTTTTATTATTATTATTCTTGCATTGTACTATTTTGAGCTAAAAATCTTTTTTTCAATTGGTCTTTATTAACAATAAGGAATCCTTTCTTCTGTACAGAGCTGAGATGCTCCACTAGCTGTCTGTGGATTTTTTGTCTTTTCCGTCATCTGGGGAGCAGAAGGACTCCTTATCTCTGACATTATGAACACTCATTATAGCTCAGTTCTCATCTTGCTGATAAATAAGTGTTTATGACCTCTCAGTAGTTTAGAGAAGAGGCACAAAGTGAAAGTGAAAGTACCAGTCATACAGTTCGAAAAACAGTTAACCCTTTGTGAAAGAACAGCTCAATATTTTTTAATAAAGGCCAATTGAAAATATTTTTTTAGCCAAAAATGAGTGAAACGCAATCATAAACTAAATTTGCCTCCAAAGGTGTACATAGCCTTTAAGGTAAGCCTCTATGCTGATAATGATATATACAGAAAAAAAAACATTAACGGTATAGTCCTACTATAAGAACTTATCAACAACCCACAGTATTGGGGATAATTCAGTAATCGGTGGTGGTACAACTGGCAAATCCCCCAGCGGTCCGCTACACTTTACGGATCTGCCCAGTTTGCCTGGCGATTGGCATCCATCAATCCGGAGCAGCGTGTGACGGACATTTCTAAATACTTAGTGCCGTATAAAGTTCTGGTCCTTCTCAATCTTCTTGGTTGACTAAAGGAGAAACGTGGTTAATTGGCTGATCTGTGGGATGAAGAGGAACACAAGTGCTGCGAATGGATTAATATAAATTGAAGCTTAATCAGAACATCAGCAGGAATAAATGAAAACATCATTTTTACAGTTATCTGAGCATGACAAACAGGCGATCGGGGAGAGATGCCTGCTGAAAGGCTGGTCCGGAATGGCACTTGAAACACTCCGCGATTCTTCCCCTTTGTGGCCCTGGAGGTCTTACATTCTGATTAGTGTGAATTCAGGATGCAGAAATACAGATGATGCCAAAGGTTCCTCACAATGGCCACTTAAAGGGCAACTCCATCTGGTGCAGTTATCATCCCAGAGCGAACAGAGAGTTTAATAAATTGTCCTCAATTCATTCTAAAATCCTTCTTATCATTCTGCAGGACGGTGAGAAAATGTCATTTCCAGAGAGGAGATTTCCAGCAGAATGTTGTTTATTATTAAGATAACAGGAAGACTGGAAGGAAAGGAACGACAACTCCCTAAAATCACACGGTATCTCATACTGGTTGTCAGCGTTTATTTCCAATGCTACTGATATTTGCAATAGTAAATTCAAAAGAAGAATAAAAGTAACATAAAAATATTTTAAACAAATCTAAAGGATCTATATGAATAGTCACCAAAATGTCCACAATGGATAGAAATATTTCTTCAATATTGCCTTCGTTTTACTAGAACAAGGATCAGCAACCTCTGAAACTACAACTCCCAGAATCCTGTTTTCACTTCTAAAGGAGGCACAAGAACAGCTGAGTAAGTGTGCATGCTGGGTAGTGATGAGCGGCATAGGCAATAAGCGTTTTTCGCTATATTTTGCGATTTTTTGCATAATATTCGCAATAAATTCGTGAATTCTAGAATTCGTCATCTTCAGTCATTATTTTTGTGATTGCGCAAATCGGCACTAATGATTCACATATTTTTTGCCCATACATGCAACTTCACGTTTTATCAGGTCTGAGTAGCTATTACTGATTGGTGCACTAAGTATTGTTGTGACATCACAGCACTGTGTCTGTAGCTGTATGTATGGACAGCAGAGAAACAGTAATCCCTATCACACTACCTAACACCCTGCACTGGATCCTATCAGCTACACTAATCACTATCTAACCTACACTGACTATCTCCCACTAACTATCCGTATTATATATATCAGATAACTAAATATCTAATGTAATTGGATAAGGAATAGGATCCAGATGAAAGCACAGAGCACAGCAATGTCAATAAGACGCCGCACCTAGGTTTTTGAGGAAAATAAGTAAAAAAAAAAAATTAACCAAAAGGTGTGCTTTTGGTGGGTTTTGAACTAATGGTGGTCTGTGGATGGCACTGTTATGGGGGATCTGTGGATGACACTATTATGGGGCATCTGTGGATGGCACTGTTATGGGGGCATATGTGGATGGCACTGTTATGAGAGGATATGTGGATGGCACTGTTATGGGGGCAAATGTGGATGGCACTGTTATGGGGGCATATGTGGATGGCACTGTTATGAGGGGATATGTGGGTGGCACTGTTATGAGGGGATATGTGGATGGCACTGTTATGAGGGGATATGTGGATGGCACTGTTATGGGGGGATCTGTGGATGGCACTGTTATGGGGGCATATGTGGATGGCACTGTTATGAGGGGATATGTGGATGGCACTGTTATGAGGGGATATGTGGATGGCACTGTTATTGGGGCATATGTGGATGGCACTGTTATGAGGGGATATGTGGATGGCACTGTTATGGGGGCATCTGTGGATGGCACTGTTATGAGGGGATATGTGGATGGCACTGTTATGGGGGCATATGTGGATGGCACTGTTATGGGGGCATATGTGGATGGCACTGTTATGAGGGGATATGTGGATGGCACTGTTATGGGGGCATCTGTGGATGGCACTGTTATGGGGGATCTGTGAATGGCACTGTTATGGGGGATCATTATGGGGGCATCTGTGGATGGCACTGTTATGGGGGCATCTGTCGATGGCACTGTTATGGGGGATCATTATGGGGGCATCTGTGGATGGCACTGTTATGGGGGCATCTGTGAATGGCACTGTTATGGGGGATCATTATGGGGGCATCTGTGGATTGCACTGTTATGGGGCATCTGTGGATGGCACTGTTATAAGGGGATATGTGGATGGCACTGTTATGAGGGGATATGTGGATGGCACTGTTATGGGGGCATATGTGGATGGCACTGTTATGGGGGCATATGTGGATGGCACTGTTATGGGGGCATATGTGGATGGCACTGTTATGAGGGGATATGTGGATGGCACTGTTATAGGGGCATCTGTGGATGGCACTGTTATGGGGGCATCTGTGGATGGCACTGTTATGGGGGATCATTATGGGGGCATCTGTGGATGGCACTGTTATGGGGGCATCTGTGAATGGCACTGTTATGGGGGATCATTATGGGGGCATCTGTGGATGGCACTGTTATGGGGGCATCTGTGAATGGCACTGTTATGGGGGATCATTATGGGGGCATCTGTGGATTGCACTGTTATGGGGGCATCTGTGGATGCACATATATAGCATTTTGTCTAATGTGTCATCCACAGAGCCCCCATAACAGTGTCCCTGTGTAGTGAATGGGAGCCGGCACCTGGTTCTGTAATGGCAGCGGGGCCCGGTGCTGTCACTGTATTCTACTACACCGGGCCCCGCTCACTGTAGTATAATCACATCTAACCTGTAGATATTGTTAAACTATTCAAATCATCTGAAATCCAGCGCATGTAGTACTTATTACTAACTTCGTAGCAGGCAGGAGCCCTGCGCCGCCTGCTTCATTGATAAAGTGGGCGGAGCAGGCGCGTGACGTAGTCAGTTACGCTGCCGCCCGCCCGGCCTCCTGCCTGCTACGAAGTTAGTAATAAGTACTACATGCGCTGGATTTCAGATGATTTGAATAGTTTAACAATACCTACAGGTTAGATATGATTATACTACAGTGAGCAGGGCCCGGTGTAGTAGAATACAGTGACAGCACCGGGCCAGCTGCCATTACAGAACCTGATGCCGGCCCCCAGCCCCTCCTCCCTCTCAGCCGATACACCCGACGGTCGCAGCATTCACCGCATAAGACGCACTGCTATGTGTGTCTTATAGGGCGAAAAATACGGTATATAGTAAGGGGTAGACAACTTTACTATTGGTTGCTAGGGATGTTGCTAAGCTCTAACAAAGATATTGCAGCCTTCTTATTGGCCCACAAAGAAGAAGGGAGGCTACTAATAAATAATAAATCTAGAATATTTGTGAGTACAAATTTATAGCGCTATATTCTACACCCTCGCAAATTCTCGGGATTAGAATACTCACGATCAACACTAATGCTGGGAGGCTGCTGATACCTGAAACAGAATATAACTACTGTAATATGGCGTCATATGTATAAGAATATTACTGATTTAATACTGCTCCAATGAACATGAATATAACTACTATAATACTGCTTCCTATGTACAAGACTATAACTACTATAATACTGCTCCTATGTACAAGAATATAACTACTATAATACTGCCTCCTATGTACAAGAATATAACTACTATAATACTGCCTACTATGTACAAGAATATAACTACTATAATACTGCCTACTATGTACAATAATAGAACTACTATAATACTGCTCCAATGAACATGAAAATAACTACTATAATACTGCTTCCTATGTACAAGACTATAACTACTATAATACTGCTCCTATGTACAAGAATATAACTACTATAATACTGCCTCCTATGTACAAGAATATAACTACTATAATACTGCCTACTATGTACAAGAATATAACTACTATAATACTGCCTCCTATGTACAAGAATATAACTACTATAATACTGCTCCTATGTACAGGAATATAACTACTATAATACTGCTCCTATGTACAGGAATATAACTACTATAATACTGCATCCTATGTACAAGAATATAACTACTATAATACTGCTTCTATGTACAGGAATATAACTACTATAATACTGCTCCTATGTACAAGAATATAACTACTATAATACTGCATCCTATGAACAAGAATATAACTACTATAATACTGCCTCCTATGTACAGGAATATAACTACTATAATACTGCCTCCTATGTAGAAGAATATAACTACTATAATACTGCCTCCTATGTAGAAGAATATAACTACTATAATACTGCTCCTATGTAAAAGAAAATAACTACTATAATACTGCTCCTATGTACAATAATATAACTACTATAATACTGCTCCTATGTACAAGAATATAACTACTATAATACTGCCTCCTATGTACAAGAATATAACTACTATAATACTGCCTCCTATGTAAAAGAATATAACTACTATAATACTGCTCCTATGTAAAAGAAAATAACTACTATAATACTGCTCCTATGTACAATAATATAACTACTATAATACTGCTCCTATGTACAAGAATATAACTACTATAATACTGCCTCCTATGTACAAGAATAAACTACTGTAATACTGCTCCTATGTACAAGAATATAACTACTATAATACTGCTCCTATGTACAAGAATATAACTACTATAATACTGCCTATGTACAAGAATATAACTACTATAATACTGCTCCTATGTACAAGAATATAATTACTATAATACTGCTCCTATGTACAAGAATATAACTACTATAATACTGCTCCTATACAAGAATATAACTACTATAATACTGCTCCTATGTACAAGAATATAACTACTATAATACTGCTCCTATGTACAAGAATATAACTACTAATACTGCTCCTATGTACAAGAATATAACTACTATAATACTGCTCCTATGTACAAGAATATAACTACTATAATACTGCCTCCTATGTACAGG